>NC_090255.1:5949228-5961728 GCF_037325665.1 Littorina saxatilis
CTTTGAGAAGCATGGGTCCGCACGGCCCCACGATGTCTTCCGTGTGTAGTCGACAACCCGGACTGGCGAAGGTTAACTAAAGTGTACAGTGAATCCCTTCTTTTAAGACCTTGCTGATTTTAAGACCTAATTTTTTTTCAGATTTTCTGTTAATCCTCTCAGTAAATTTATTGCCATTTTGAAACTCCCGCCTGATTTTCTCAGATTTGTTTAGGTCTTAAAAGGGGGTTCTATTGTAAATGCATATTTATTTTTGAGGGATTGTTGTTTGGTTTTAATTTGCACCATTTAGTATGTACATTTTCTTTCATTTTATGAACTGTACTCTCACATTACATTATTTTTGCACACTATTGCATCTTGTTTACGCAAAGAGGATTTTAATTTTGTATTAGTTGTTCTTTCCTATCGCTGTATTTTCATGTGTAGAGAACTGTTATTACATTAATTAAAGGTTTCCCCCCCGCGGGTTAGGGGGAAGAATTTACCCGATGCTCCCCAGCATGTCGTAAGAGGCGACTAACGGATTCTGTTTCTCCTTTTACCCTTGTTAAGTGTTTCTTGTATGGAATATAGTCAATGTTTGTAAAGATTTTAGTCAAGCAGTATGTAAGAAATGTTAAGTCCTTTGTACTGGAAACTTGCATTCTCCCAGTAAGGTAATATATTGTACTACGTTGCAAGCCCCTGGAGCAATTTTTTGATTAGTGCTTTTGTGAACAAGAAACAATTAACAAGTGGCTCTATCCCATCCCCCCCCCTTTCCCCGTCGCGATATAACCTTGAACGGTTGAAAACGACGTTAAACACCAAGTAAAGAAAGAAATTAAAGGTTTGAAATGAATCATGATTTTGTATCATACTTGAAATTCTTCAAATGAATCTTGATACATGTACCTGTAATTCGGGGTGACGTGAGCATTGCATTTATTTGCTAAAAAAAGGTTTTTGTGGAAACTATTTTGCTTTTAAGAAAGCAGAATGCAAGTTTTATGTACTGAATTATTTAGTTTGTTCGACTTTCTAAAAACAAAATCCCGCAGTGGGGCACTGCGGTTATGAAATTAAAGGCCCCTCCTGTTTTTGGAACCGCAGGAGCTTTCTAGTTTGCTGTTAGGTAGATTTTTGGTTCCTCTTTCCTGTCATGCTCTCTTTTTCTTCATGAATTCTTTTCTTTTTTCTGCCTTCTTGCTCATTCACCTGTATTTTTTCCAAAAATCTCTTCTTTTGCCGCTTGTCTCGCGATTCATGTATAGTTTAATCTGTTAGTGTTCTGATGTAAGCCCAGCAGTAGATAGGTTAAGCCTATTTTAACATACTGGAAACTGGTAATCTTCCAGTAGGTATTAATTTAGTTTTACTAAAGCCTGCTGGGACACAAGTAATGGGTTAGTGCATTTGTAAACAGGAATCGCTTGACAAGTGGCCCCCTTCATCCCCCCCTTCCTCGTCCTGATATGGCTCTGCGTAGTCGGCTGGACGTTAAGCAACAAATAAACAAACAAACAAACAAACTAAAAACAAAAGTGTTAATTATCCATTTACTTTCACATGTCCATGATAAGTTTTATGTCAAAGTTTATATTTCCCATAAGGAATTTGAACAGAATGAGTGAGATTGTTAAATTCATTGCTCTGATTTTTCGGTTTCAATCGTCATACTGCGGAGGGAATTAAAAACAGATACATGTAATCAGCATTAATTGATCAACCTTTAATTTTATGTCAGATGTGATTTTTTTTAATATATATATATATCTACATATACCCGTGGCAAAGAATAAATGTGCATGGATTTTTTCTTAATAATTGATACATTCTGACCACACAGCAGAATTTATTATACAGTCGTTGTTTGTAATTTTACCTGGTAAAGACGGAACCTCAATAGCTGAAAGTGTTTTAGAGTCAAGCATGCTTTAATCATTCGGTCTGGTCTATTAATATGTGTGCCGTCTTGTCAGTTGTTATTAGTCGGAATAAAAGGTGCCTTTGCCCATATATGGACATCGCTCATTGTTGAACTGATAGCAGAGAATAATTCACAAATTGTTGATTTGATTTTAAACAAGGTAAGGTCCCATTAGACATTTTTTGTCTGCTCATTTCAAGATGTTACAAAAAAGAGGCTGCTTTTTAAAGCCAAAATCAAAATACCATTTCTTGTGGAATTCTTTCTTGTACCGTAAAAGTCGACCTATAAGCCGCGACTTTTTTTTCCTAAATGGACCCCTGCGGCTTATAAGGCGGTGCGGCTTATGAATGACTTTTTCTGAATCAGTGGCGTGTATCCGACTTCGCTCAGTGACCTAGTTTCCGGAAGTTGGATCGCCGCTGTGTAATGGCCTTGAATCAGCTGTGTTTACCTCAATTCACTCACTCACCTTCTTTTCGGAAGTTTGAAGCATGACAATAACTCACACAGTAATGGGTTGGCATACACCGGTTTTGATCGATCACTTCGCATTGCTACTACAGAGAACAGCAACACGCACATCTCCTAAAACAAAGCAACGTACAACTGACCACGATGCCGAAAACACGGAGGCAGGCCTATGATGCAGCCTACAAACTTGCAGCCATAGACTTGGCTGTTGAAAAAGGCAATCGCGCTGCTGCTCAACAAATCGGCGTCAATGAAAGCATGATTAGGCGTTGGCGAAAGCAACGAGGCGAACTTGTGAAATGCAAGAAATCCACAAAAGCATTCCGTGGTTGCAAGGCACGCTGGCCACAATTAGAAAACGAAATGGAGGACTGGGTCAACACACAACGTGCGGATGGTCGCGGTGTTTCAACTGTTCAGCTTCGTCTGAAAGCACGCACCATTGCAACACGTCTGAAGATAGACGACTTCAAAGGCGGTCAATCTTGGTGTTGCCGATTTTTGAGGCGCAAAGGTCTGTCACTGCGTGCACGTACAACTTTGTGCCAACAGCTGCCGCCAGACTTCCAGGAGAAAATGATGTCATTTCGAAACTACGCACAAGAGCAGGTAGCTGAGAATCTGATTGGCCCACAGAACATCATAAATATGGATGAGGTTCTTTTGACCTTCCATTGACACGCACAGTAAACAAAAAGGGCGAGTCTTCTGTGGCACTGAAAACAACGGGACATGAAAAAACACACTTCACCTGTGTTTTGTCGTGCACGGCTTCGGGTGAAAAGCTTCCGCCGATGGTGATTTTCAAGCGAATCACAATGCCGAAAGAAAAGTTTCCGAGGGGGATCGTCGTGCAGGTTAACAAGAAGGGGTGGATGGATGAGAAGATGATGGACACCTGGCTGACAGAATGCTATGGGAAAAGGCCAGGGGGTTTCTTCCGTCGCACTAAAGCTCTGTTAGTCATGGACAGCATGCGTGCACACATCACTGAGAAGGTCAAAAAGTCAGTCACTGCCACCAACTCCATCATCGCTATCATCCCGGGTGGCACAACAAAGTACCTGCAACCCCTCGATATCAGTGTGAACCGGCCCTTCAAAGTGGTGATGAGGGATGAGTGGGAGAGGTGGATGGTGGATGGCGAGAAATCATTCACAAAGACTGGCCGCATGCGTAGAGCAACCTTTGCAGATGTGTGCCAGTGGGTCCTGAAAGCTTGGGATGCTGTCAAAAAGTCAACGATCATCAACGGCTTCAGAAAGGCTGAGATCATCACTGGAGCAGACGACGCGACAGACAACACGACAGCCACTGACAGTGAGGCCGAGAGTGACACTTCCGGTGACTCTGTGCCAGAAGCCATTCTGAACTTGTTCATCTCCGACACTGAGGAGTCCGACTTCAGCGGATTTTCAGCATCAGATGTTGAGTGATTTACAGAACTAACTACAGGTGCTGTGTGCAGGACGAGAGGACAGTTTGATAGTCCAGAGTTCTGTGAATCACTCAACATCTGATGCTGAAAGTAAAGTGCAAAACTGACAAGTTAGCCGGTTCGTTTTTGTGTGTGTGTGTGTTTTTTTCGTTGACTTTCGATGTTTCTTGACTTGAACTTTGCTTCTAGGCGCGGCTTGTATGCCGGAGCGGCTTGTGTATGGATTTTTCTGAATTTTTTTAAAAAATCGGGGGGTGCGGCTTATACCCAGGTGCGTCTTATAGGTCGACTTTTACGGTATGTTAAGGGAGTTTTTGACTCGTTCTTATTGTTCGGCTTTGGTGAAGAAATTTGCTGCAATTTTACTTTAATTGTGTTACTTGATAATGCAGGAAGTTTCTAACTTTGATGAAAAATTTTGCTGCAATTGACTTTAATGTTGTTACTTGTTGTCGAGATAATGCAAGAAGTTTCCTATTGTTGCGCTATGATTAACATTTTTGCTGGAATTGACTTTAATGTTGTTACTTGTTGTCAAAATAATGCAAGAAGTTTTTTATTGTTGCGCTAAGGCCTAAAAAAAAAATAGGTGTGGTTACGGTAACCCGACCTACCCTATTTTTAGGGGCCGATCCTATAACTTTTTATTACATTTGTCAAAACAAAAACAAAAACGAGTGCAAAAAACGCAATGAAAGCGAAAGCGCCTGTGTCGCACACTTATTTCCCTGTCAAGTAGGTTTAATTTGTGCACATTAGAAAAAAAAGTTTAAAAAAATAAAAGTGATTGCCTACCTTCCTACCCTATTTTTTTTGGCTATGTGACCGTAACCACACCTATTTTTTGGGGGGGCCTAATGACACTTTTGCTGGAATTGACTTTAATGCTGTTATATGCTGTCAAACAAACACATGAAGTTTAGGCCCTACAAGTCACAGTGAAAGTGGGAATAAGGTAACACTTTCACTGCCAAATATCCTTGGGATGAAAGCCAACATTCTCAGGAGAATAACATAATCCTAAAGGTACGAATCAAAAAACAAGAATTGTAGGTTATTTGAACGTTTGATTATTGACAAAACAAAACGTTAAATTTACTAGTTCATGGACTGGGTGGCCGAGTGGTAACGCACTTCCGCTCGGAAGCGAGAGGTTGTGAGTTCGACCCTGGGTCAGGGCGTTAGCAATTTTCTCCCCCCCTTTCCTAACCTTGGTGGTGGGTTCAAGTGCTAGTCTTTCGGATGAGACGAAAAATCGAGGTCCCTTCGTGTACACTACATTGGGGTGTGCACGTTAAAGATCCCACGATTGACAAAAGGGTCTTTCCTGGCAAAATTGTATAGGCATAGATAAAAATGTCCACCAAAATACCCGTGTGACTTGGAATAATAGGCCGTGAATAGTAGGATATGCGCCAAAATGGCTGCGATCTGCTGGCCGATGTGAATGCGTGATGTATTGTGTAAAAAAAATTCCATCTCACACGGCATTGAATATGTGCGCGATATAAATTGCATAAAAAAAATTTAAAAAATAAAAATCCCTGCGCTTAGAACTGTACCCACGGAATACGCGCGATATAAGCCTCATATTGATTGATTGATTGATTGATTGATTGACCAAGTGGTCTTTTTAGTAGACAGACAGACAAACACTAATGATACAAATAATTAACTTATCTCAAAATCGTCGATGAAGCTCGCTTGCAAAATACCAGCAAGGTAATTTTTTTTTTTTTTTTTTTTTTTTTTTTTTTTTTAAGACCACTGGGTCAATGTACTAGTAAATGTAACGTTTGTTTTGTCAATAATTAAACGTTAAAAATAACCTACAATTCTTGTTTTTTTATTCTGAAATTTGGAACGTCAGCAGTTTATCTGCTTTTGGATAATTATTATTATTCCTGAGGGAGAAAAGATATACCAAAGTACTTCAAAACCAAGTGTTTTTAACTAGCATATGAGGAAAGCTCGGAAACCGTTCACTTGTTAAAGAAAATTGCACTTGTTAATTATTAAAATATGCTGCTCTCACTTGAAAGTTTACCATTAATTTTGGTTGCATGTGTATGTTCGGCTTGCTTATTTTGATACCAAAGCAAGCATCAAAAGATTTTTTTTATGTATGCTTTAACAGCATTACATTATTGTATGCTTTGCAATGATACTGCTCAAGATTTAATCCCAAGTCTTCCGGAACCCTAAACCTTAGATTACAAACTAAGTTTTTCTTCCTAAAACTAGGCTTAATTCACTGCTGAAGTGCGATCTATCTATATATATATATATAAAAAATTTAAAAAGAGTAGTGCCGTACTGTATGGCAGCTCGCTTTCCCCAGTGAAAAAGCAGCCCGAATTTCCATGGCAGTAACCTCACAGGACTATATGAAATCTTATCCTTATCTGTAACTGCACTAAACAGTTTCACACTGGAATTTTTTGTTAACCACCACAAATCCTGGCTCCAACAGAAATCTGATAAACCGACCATTCAAACCAAGTAAAAACAAAAAAGGCTGTGAAAAAGCAAATTTTTTCAGAAAAAAATGGTCGCAGGAAATATCAACTGGCGTGTGTGACTGGTTGCTAAGTTTATTTTTGGTATTTCAAGTTATTCCAGTGAAATACTGGACATTTACACTTATCGTGATTCCAGATTGATATTTGTGGAAATCTCACAGCCATGTGCTGAGGTGGGATATGTCACAGTTATGAGCATGGCACTTCCAAACTTGTTTAGAATCAAGGATCATTCTTGAATCTCAAGAGATTTGATTACTAGCTGCTGTTTGCAACATTGTCTCCATATTTCGCATTTATTTCAAAATTACCATTTTCATTCATTTTTGAATGACAGAATATGTTATTTCTTGTGCGTAAGAATTCATCCTTGTTATGCTCATTATATGTTTATTGCATATTTGTAGTCTTGATGACATTTATGAAAACATGTACATGTGCTTCCTTTTTTTTGGAATAAAAGTTTTATCAAAAATCTTTTACTGTATCTGTTTGCTTAATAATGGAGGTGTGTGGTTGATGCCCCCCCCCCTCTCTCTTTCTCTCTCTCGTTCTTTAGATCTCTGAAGTTGTCTGTTCACTCTGTCTCTCTGTCTGACATTCTCGTGTGTGTGTGTGTCTCTCTCTCTCTCTCTCTCTCTCTCTCTCTCTCTCTCTCTCTCTCTCTCTCTCTCTCTCTCTCTCTCTCTCTCTCTCTCTCTCTCTGTTCACAGGCAGTAAAGGTCTACATTTTGACCATCCGGCTCCGTCATACAGCAAATCCTTCTTCGTGCTACACTCAGTTGACCGCCCTTTGCCTGAAGCAGAAGGGCAAACTGACAAAGCGTTGAATTATGTAACAACGTCTGTCGTTATATAAACCACCCCGTAAGAGCCATATATATATATATATATACTTCCCCAGTCGCCTGAAAGTCATGACTCAGCGACACAATACTTCCCTGCCCCCCCTTCCCCATTCCGTCGGCGTCGGGGCCAGGACGTCTTACGTCAATCCGCCACCCCCCGCCTTGCAGACGCTCGACAGGTTTACTGATGTTTCGTTTCTTTGTTACCCACTTCACTTGTAGTTCAAAAACGTTACTGGGACAATGTATATGATTATGCAGTTAGTGTTGGCATTAACTGGAATTTTCAGGTTTTAATCAGTTTTTGAGTCACTTGAGAAAAAGTGACTCTATGTAATCGGTCAGTGTTAGTCTGTCCGGCCGGCCGTCCGTAGACACCACCTTAACGTTGGACTTTTCTCGGAAACTATCAAAGCGATCGGGCTCATATTTTGTTTAGTCGTGACCTCCAATGACCTCTACACTTTAACGATGGTTTCGTTGACCTTTGACCTTTTTCAAGGTCACAGGTCAGCGTCAAAGGAAAAATTAGACATTTTATATCTTTGACAAAGTTCATCGGATGTGATTGAAACTTTGTAGGATTATTCTTTACATCAAAGTATTTACATCTGTAGCCTTTTACGAACGTTATCAGAAAAACAAGGGAGATAACTAGCCTTTTCTGTTCGGCAACACACAACTTAACGTTGGGCTTTTCTCGGAAACTATAAAAGTGACCGGGCTCAAATTTTATGTGAACGTGACTCATTGTGTTGTGAATAGCAATTTCTTCCTGTCCATCTGATGCCTCATATAATATTCAGAACTGCGAAAGTGACTCGATCGAGCGTTTGCTCTTCTTGTTAAATGTAAAACTACTGCCGGAGAGGCAATGCGGTTTTGATGGTATATATCATTCTGATCATCATCGCTCAACGGCTATCGGCGCCAGTTATCTCTCTGACCGGACGCAAAAGTCCTACGCGAATCTAGAATACAGAGTTATCTCCCATATGTTGTTCACGAGCAGTGCCGTTCGCGAGACGAAAATGATTGCAGATTGGCCGACTTCGACAGTGATCTCCGTTCTGTTCTTCACAGTTATGATATAAAGACATCGTTCTAAGGTCAAAACAAGTCGAAATTTTGGGACTGCTGCCGGAAGGAGACCGTAATATATGGTTGCATCACTGTCAAAAAATCGTTTGCTCCAGCGAGCGCGGAAACCAAACGGTTGATTATCACGTGACACTTTTGCCATATCATATTAGAGTTGTTTGCACAGTAAATACAGCCGCGAAAAATAGCTCGCTTGAAACTGTCTTACATATCAATTCCTTTGTAATTTAAAAATTACACTGGCAACACCATGAAAAATCATTATCGACGAACGCGAAACTGCTTAAATCCATAACACATTACGAAAAGATCTAAATATGTAAAAAAAAAAAAAAAAAAAAAAAAAATATATCGATTTCCTCGCCAGACAAGGAAAACCAAGGCATCCTGTCAGGGATAGAATGAGCCGAACTCATTTTGACCTGAGTTCAGGATGGGCCTAAATGTGACACCGACTTTCTCGTATTAAAATAGAAGCTGATGCTACGTTGTTGCAATTTAGTTTGACTAAATACCCAGTGATCCTTCTGACTGTTTTATACAGCTGTGTTATCGCAAGTGTAAGAAAAAGTAAATCCGACCACAACTTGAAACCGCTTACTTTGTCACAGGGGGAGCATCTCGTTACTCCCCCGTATCGTTACTCCCCCGGCTCGTTACTCCCCCGGCTTGTTACTAACCCTAACCCTAACCCTAACACCTAACCCTAACCCTAACACCTAACCCTAACCCAATGCCAATTACTCGGCGGTCAATGCCAAATACTCGGATGTCAATTTCAGAGTCAACTTAGTGTCAATACCAAATATGTCTGATCGATTGGACTGAAAATGGTATATTGTACGTAAAAAAACTTATTAAAGGAGAATGGAAAGTTTTTAAGTTTTAATGAGTTTAAAGAAATATTGCAAGTTGAGATATCTTTTCTGGGATATTACGGTTGTATAAGCACAATCAAGAGTTATATGCGGAAAAAAATATTGTTATTGAATCAACAAAATCAATGGACATTAACAAAGCCCTTTCTCTTTTCATATCTGGTGGAAAAGGAGCAAAACTATTTCATGAATGTCTTGTTAGAAAAACTGATACATGTGTCATAAAAGCATGTCAAAGTTGGGAAAACATCATTGAAACTGAAATTGATTAGAATAAAGTCTTTTACAAAACAAAGAAAATACAAGAGCTAAAACTACAATGGTTCCAAATTAAAATCTTCTTCTTCTTGTCGATCACTCAGATGGAAACGCCGGTTCTCCGCGCAAATGTTGCCGTGCGCTGTAGGTCGTCCAGACTTCCATAGAGCTTCCCTTGCACCGTGGTCGCCTCCGCCCAGATCTGGCTCCTGAGGCCATCGTGTCAAATTAAAATAAATAATAGGGTTTCAGTGACTAATGCAATATTGAAAGACATGGGGGTTGTCACAAGTAATGTATGTAATTTTTGTGAATTAGAAAAAGATACAGTTTATCATTATTTGTGGCAATGTGAACATGTCCAGGTTTTTTGGACTGAATTTGAAAAATGTCTGAAAGAAAAATGTTATAACTGTGACAGACTCAGACTTACACCAACACTGGTATTATTGAACCATGAAAACCACATGAAAACAGACGCTGGTTTTGATTATATTTTATTAACAGAAAAGTTTTTTGTTTACAAATGCAGAATAAAAAAAATTCGTCCCCACATGCAAATGTTCTTAAGAGAATTATATAATTTGTACCAAATTGATAAATATGCTCACAATATTCTCATGAAACAGACTCAGTTTATTAAAAAAAGGGATTCCGTATCAACAGCTAGTAACGGTTGGAAAAAGACGAGTGATGTACATTATTACAATAGTCAATGTAGAGTCAATGTATTCCTCTGATTTTTGGGACGTGCTCTGAAAATGTAAGAAGTAACTGAATATCACATGTGTGTTCAGCTCTGTCATTGCTGTGACTCATCAGTGACAATGCTTTTGAATGTGTCATTATAAATCTGTGCTTGCCTGAATAAAAAATCATTGTTGAAAAACAAAAGTCTGATCCACAACAGAGAAACTACATAGTAACCCAGTCATATTCAAGCGAAATTAGAGCATTAGTAAAAGTTGATATTGATTTTCTTTTTTATATTTAGTCAAGTTTTGACTAAATATGTTAACATCGAGGGGGAATCGAAACGAGGGTGTGGTGTATGTGTCTGTGCGTGTGTGTGTGTGTGTGTGTGTGTGTGTGTGTGTAGAGCGATTCAGACTAAACTACTGGACCAATCTTTGTGAAATTTAACATGAGAGTTCCTGGGTATGATATCCCCATACGTTTTTTCGTTTTTTTTATAAATGTCTTTGATGACGTCATATCCGGCTTTTCGTGAAAGTTGAGGCGGCACTGTCACGCCCTCATTTTTCAACCAAACTGGTTGAAATTTTGGTCAAGTAATCTTCGACGAAGCCCGGACTTCGGTATTGCATTTCAGCTTGGTGGCTTAAAAATTAATTGATGACTTTGGTCATTAAAAATCTGAAAAATGTTAAAAAAAAATTTTTTTATAAAACGATCCAAATTTACGTTCATCTTATTCTCCATCATTTACTGATTCCAAAAACATATAAATAGGTTATATTTGAATTAAAAACAAGCTCTGAAAATTAAATATATAAAAATTATTATCAAAATTAAATTTTCGGAATCAATTTAAAAACACTTTCATCTTATTCCTTGTCGGTTCCTGATTCCAAAAACATATAGATATGATATGTTTGGATTAAAAACACGCTCAGAAAGTTAAAACGAAGAGAGGTACAGAAAAGCGTGCTATCCTTCTCAGCGCAACTACTAAACCGCTCTTCTTGTCAATTTCACTGCCTTTGCCGTGAGCGGTGGCTGACGATGCTACGAGTATACGGTCTTGCTGCGTTGCATTGCGTTCACTTTCATTCTGTGGGTTCGACAGCTACTTGACTAAATGTTGTATTTTCGCCTTACGCGACTTGTTGGGACGTGCTCTGAAATTGTAAGAAGTAACTGAATATCACATGTGTGTTCAGCTCTGTCATTGCTGTGACTCATCAGTAATAATAATAATAATAAAGTGTATTTATATTGCGCCTATCCCTTACAAAAAACAAAAATATTTGGCTCTAAGCGCATTACAACATGTGAAGGACTTGGTACAATCAAGTCTGACAAGTACAACAGCACAATATACAGTCGGTCTCTTAGGTAAAAGCAGCTTCGACAGTTAAACACTTCTACTAAAAGATCCTCTAACAATTTACAAACATAGTTAAAGAACATCGAGTTAATAGGAATTAAAAAAAAAGGTTCTTATAATAAAACTATCTAGCGAACGACGAAGAAGAAGAAGAATAAAACTATCAATGTCAATGTATAACAAGTCATTCAACGTAAATGGCCAAAGAACAACAGTGACAATGCTTTTGAATGTGTCATTATAAATCTGTGCTTGCCTGAATAAAAAATTCAGTGTTGAACAAAAAAAGTCTGATCCATAACAGAGAAACTACATAGTAACCCAATCATATTCAAGCGAAATTAGAGCATTAGTAAAAGTTGATATTGATTTTCTTGTTTAAAATTTTGCCTGTAAAATCGCATTGTGATGTTTCTAACAGGATCTCTCGAACTCACCTCGGCTGTTGACGTTGTGAGACCTGACAGGACCTACAGATGTATTTTTTACTGTTTTAACATAGACGGGGAATCGAGACGAGGGTCGTGATCGATGTATGTGTGTGTGTGTGTGTGTGTGTGTGTGTGTGTGTGTGTGTGTGTGTGTGTGTGTGTGTATGTATGTGTGTGTGTATGTGTGTGTGTGTGTGTGTGTGTGTGTGTATATATATATATACATCGATTCAGAGAAAACTACTGGACCGATCATCATACAATTTCACATTTTTTCGATAAATATCTTTGATGACGTCATATCCGGCTTTTTGTGAAAGTT
This sequence comes from Littorina saxatilis, assembly GCF_037325665.1. Taxonomy (NCBI): domain Eukaryota; kingdom Metazoa; phylum Mollusca; class Gastropoda; order Littorinimorpha; family Littorinidae; genus Littorina; species Littorina saxatilis. Next base: position 5,961,484 of record NC_090255.1, read on the forward strand.
GACGCCGCACTGTCACGACCTCATTTTTTAATCAAATTAATTGAAATTTTGGTCAAGCAATTTTCGACGAAGTCCGGACTATGGGATTGAACTTTAGCTCGGCAGCGTGAAAAATAGTTAATTAGTTTGCTCATTAAACTTGTCATTAAAATCGAATTTTCACGAGCAGATTTCAAAATAATTGCATGGTATTCCGCAATTTCTCCTGATTTCAAAAACATATACATATGTCACGTTAACTATTA
>NC_090255.1:5966728-6094228 GCF_037325665.1 Littorina saxatilis
TATCCAATGATCAGACCAAATCAGTATTGATTCTATTCTTGCCCGCTGTTGCGAAAAGGTAAAATGAACAGGGAAACGTTCTGCCAGTAGTAATTCCATGTCTTAAATGTAAACTCTCTTCAAGTCCGTTCAAGCCAACTATGCTTACAATGGAAGGAACCCTGTCTTGTTTCGATCGTTACTGTTATATGGGTATCAGTTTATTGCTCGTCAGAACACTTACTTTTTGGAACGAAATCAAACAACAAAGAACCCGTACAAGTAAAAACGACAAAGTCCTTGTGCCTCATGATCAGTGCCTTGCCAAATGGTTGTAAAATGTGCTTGTTTTGTCCCCTAATGAATTTGTCAGTTTCATAAGCTGCATTGAATTACCATGATATTTCACTGCCCGAATTCTCTATTTTTGAGACAAAATGGAAATTCAGTGCGCAACAATAACAAATGATGTAGTCCAATTCAGTTCTCGTTGTTTTTCTCCGTTTCCTAGTAAGCATTCGCAATGTCACGAAGTTGGTTTACGCAAGGCTTTATTCAATGTTTATCGTGATATAAACAATACATGTCATTTAGGATTTCTCAGTCAAGCATAGTGCTTATGTTAAACAATCCTAGTGAAGACATAACAGCCTGTGGTAAGCACGATGGCGGACTAAATTGAAACACTAATTAATTTTCATAATACTATAACAAACAGAAAAGCAAGATATAAAAACAAAACAAAAATGGGTGGGGGTGGTCACGATCATCGAAGTTGATGTGCCTTCAACAACCAAACACAGGTTACACTCAAACTAACCATACTTACTTGTGGAACACTTTCTCTGCAGTCTCCTGTACCTCCTTCTTTTGGACTGGAGCATAATTGCTCGGCTTCGTCAGAAATCTTGGCAGACATCTTTCTTTTCTGGCCTGCTCCAGATGCTTTCGCGTTTAGATCCGCCCTTGCAAATCAGGTCCCTTACTTCCAAAGACCCGCTCAACCAAACATGGAACCAGTAAGCAGTTAATAGCAGTTAAGGCTAGGTCTACCTTTTTCGAGCGAGAGCATTCCTTTCGCATCGCCGTACCTTTTTCGAAGGTCCTTCGCGAAAATGTTGACTTTCGGCATTCGCGTGACACCATACTCCCGTCGAGTAACCAAGACTAAGAAACTGAGTGTCTGAAGAACCACGACACTTGAATATTCATATATCTGCTCTTTGTTTTGGATTCTATTTTCATTGAAGGGTTTTATTGTTGTTTATTGGAGGGATATTTCGAGCTCGCTCTATCACCATCGAGGCAGGTGAAAGTATTATCATAATCGTTGACTGGCGTTTTAGCACAGAGGTTAATCCCTGAGTGAGTTGTTGGCAGGTTTCAAAACAATCACGGGGATTTATCGTCTGCACTGTTTGTTCTGTGTGCATTGGCGGGTGCGAGTAGTTGGATTGGATTATGGACCGTGCTTATGATGCCCGATTAATTTCCAATAGCCCCCACAGAAAGGAGAAACCACGATCGACAGGCCAATTAAAAGCAGTGGGTGGGTAATGTTGAACTTTAGCCGTTCAAATTCATAGCTCAGAATCCACTGCAATTCAGTTAAGTCTCCAATTTTACAGAACCTGCTCAGTCTTGACTCTACCAACTAGAGGGATGGTCTTTGCAAATGCCTGGCCAGTCTGAGAACCGCAATGAGCCGAAGACATGCATATAGACACGTAGACAGACAGACAGACACACACACACACACACACGGCATACACACACACACACACACACACACACACACACACACACACACGGCCGCGTCGCCGCACACACACACACACACACACACACACACACACACACACACACACACACACACACACAGGTAATTGTTAGATACCTTTGACTTAGTTACTGAATGACCTTTACAGATGCCTTTCATTTACACGGATTTTAGAAGGAAAACATCGGCTCAAGCATGCTTTCAATGTAAGGGTGGCAACTCTTTCGATACTACGTATGCATTTTCTCATCATTTTCGTCGATCAAATGACCAAATTGATTAGCTATGATTAAGTTTGGAGCTCAATCCGTCACTTAATTTCACGATAAATATTCGTTGCTTTCAAAAAAGGGACTCGTATAAAAAAAAATGTGGGGTTGCATGGATCTTTTCAGTCAGCATGCGCTTGAAGCTTAACCCTTTTCTTTGTGTGGAAAATAATGATAGTAATAAAGTAATCATTTCGCTGATAATGTAAATTCATATTTTTTTCAGATTCTCTACAGAACAAAAATGTGTGTTTTTTCCCGCGTGAGCGCAAACAGACAAGCAATAAGACAGACGGACGGACAGACATTCAGTAATTCATTTATTTAAAAAAAAAAATTCTTTGTGAATTATACACACCTGCTGGGTAGCCTTTACATATTTGTCGTTTTAGTTTATTAGTTGATTGTCCACGCAGCTGATGTCTGTTTGCAAACAATCGAGAAGATCGACTTTAAAACAATCAGAGACTGTAGAGTACACATATAATTAAGCCTGTTCAGTGGAATAGGCTTGTCGCAGGACTGCACAACACCAACGACATTAAAAGAAATTCTTCTTTTTCCCGGCAAATGACTTATTTGCTGATGACGTAAATCTTATTCTGATACTTTCAACAAACTGAGAACACAAAAGTCAAGTAAAACACTGGGTCGACTGTGCCTGTATTTTAAGTTATTTTTTTAAATTTCATTTAAAAAAAAACCCCACTGACATAAAACTCTCACTTCTACTGTGTTCAAAAGAAAAAAGAAAAAAATGAGACAAATGCAGACATTTTATAATGCCAAACATGATATAGAAATTCTCTTAAAATCTAGAAAAAATCTAAAATCTCCGAAGTGTCTCCATTTTGTCACCGCTGCTGCGCAGTATTCCGCAATGAAGGGTTGTCGTATAAAGGGAGGCAACATTCTGGACTGTGAGCTTGCAAATAATGGATATTAACTCCCCTGCTCTCTCTCTCTTTCTCAATCTCTCTAGCTATCTCTCTCTTTCTTTCTCTCTCTCCCTCGCGCGCGCGCGCGCGCGCGTGTGTGTGTGTGTGTGTGTGTGTGTGTGTGTGTGTGTGTCAGTGAAGGGTGGACAATTGTCACAATGTGCCTTTTTGGTGAAAGAACAAGCCGATTTTGTGTCGTTCAAGTTCCTGCTTCGAGCTTCGCAGTCTGGCTGAACCGCGACATAACTGAGTGCACTTCTAGTCCAACTTAAATCATTACCTCAGTGAACAACCTGAAGAACTTGAGTTCCACAACGACAATGAAACGGGAATCGTCAGTGGATGCTCGCCCGAGAAAGGATTCACTGAGTGACAGATGGGAGAGGCATATTGATGCTTCACGCCGCTCAGTACAGTTTGTCAACACGGCAACTCTCTCTCTCTCTCTCTCTCTCCCTCTCCCTCTCTCTCTCTCTCTCTCTCTCTCTCTCTATCATCCCTATCATCCCTGTTAAACGTTTCATGTTTTCGAAACTATGTGTACACCGATTTCCCTTCCCATCCTTCCCCATCATGATTGCAAGGAGCTGATGGCCTAGTAATTAAACTTCCCGGCGTATCCGAATCCGAATATCTCTCTCACTCTCTCTATCTCTCTCACTCTCTCTCTCTCTCTCTCTGAAACCAACTGAGTACACTGATGATCTGAGATCGTTCGATTACCCAACCCCAAGGTCGCTTTGGCTGTGAATTATGCGAATGAACATTCTGACTTCATTCTGACTTCTCTCTCTGACTCTCTCTCTTCAGCAGCCCTGCAAACAGGTAGTGACTAGTCCAGTTTTAATATCGTCCTGTCATTCGGCGTCAGTTGTCGGCAGTATCACCTCAGTCACAGTCGCTGTTCTGAAAATCGTACAGCTTGTGACAGCCTGTTGTGACCTGTCATAGCGTTGCAGTAGCAACACGCGGTGAGATGCGGTGTAGTGTCTTAAGTGGTGACCTTGTAGCAATGTCAGCCACTGAGAGCCTATCTCAGTGTGGTTCGGTCCGTTCTTGGCAAGTTGCCTTCAGTTCAACCGGCGGCAGGGCCGGACTAGGCTAAGAGGAGAGGGGGGGGGGGGTTGCCAGTGGTGGTCCAGGGGGATGTTCCCTCTGGCGGGGTCAAGTTGCAGAGCCCCTTGTGGGGAGCAGGGGGCAAAGCCCCCTGAAGCTGATGGGTAGGTCATATTCTGAGATAGGAAAATGGTCGCTCCTTGCATGAAACGGCATAAAATAAACAATAATAATAAATTTAAAAAAAATAAGTGAGGTACATGTTTAGGCTTGGGGGGGGGGGGGATTGCGCAACCCCCATAACCCCCCCCCCCCCCCCCCCGGTAGTCCGGCCCTGGGCGGTGACTCGATTCTGACCGAGTTCACACAAACAGATGTGTCGCAGTCTTCTGCCTCAATCGGTCTCCTCTCTCCTCATAGTCTCAGTTCAAGTCGTCTTTTCCCCGAACTAGCGGCAACACATCACCGCTGGACTGTATACATGTCTCCATCATCATCCTTTTCTAGCTAGAGTCATCATTTCTTCAGTTTTACCGTGTGATAGACCTATACGTAACGAAATTATACAGGGTCTGTAGTGTTAACCCGGCGAGACCACTGACCATGCAAACTGAAAAAGGAAACAACCTTGACTGATTCAGTCCCGCATAGCTTAAAGGCACAGTAAGCCTCCCGTAAACCATCACAGATACGGTCAGGCTTTTACACACACTACAAACACCCTTTCATTTAAACACTCACCGATTGAGAACATCCTAGCCTAGGTGCCCTCCGTAAAGAGCGAACAATTTTCAAAGAATATATTTTTGTGTGGTTTATCTTACCCCTGAGCCATCGTGAACCCGTGTGATCCAGTTTCCCTTTTTCACAATGTAGTCGTCAGTTAGTCATTTGAATGCGACTCGATGTGAGCTTATCTACAATAGCACGTTTTTATGCACGAAACAAACGGCTGTGGTTCACAAGAACTCTAGCGATGGCTTTTTATCCTTGGCACAAAGGGTCAAAAATCCAAAAAATAAGCCCTTAAAAAAATATGCCCATATTTTTGAAAATAAGCCCTTATTTCTATAAATAAGGCCTTATTTTAGAAATAAGGCCTTAAATATTTACAGCCATAAAGAAATAAGGGCATAATAAAATAAGGCCTTATTTCTGTTAAGGCCTTACTGAAATAAGGCCTTATTTCTGTTATGACTTTAACAAAATAAGCCCTTAAAAAAATATGCCCATAAAAAAATAAGCCCTTAAAAAAAATATGCCCATATTTTTCTGCGCATCGCTACTGCGCATCCGGACATTCGAAAGCGCGCACAAACTCGCCTCTCGTTCAAAACATCCGTCATAACATCGAGCGGATACAGCATGGCTTCACGCATTCGAAAGCGCACACAAACTCGCCAAAACCCCAATTCTCTCGCAATTTGCAATTTCAGCACAAATTCTTCTCAAAAATTCATCACGATCTCTGAACCCCCCATTCACCATGTTTCTTATGAGATCTATGCGCATGAGCGGCGCAGCCGAATTCTATTCAGCTTCATGATTGGTCAAAAAAATAAGGCCTTATTTTTTTATGCCCTTATTTTTTTATGCCCATATTTTTTTATGCCCTTATTTCTATTAAGGCCTTACAGAAATAAGGCCTTATTTCTCGTAAGGCCTTATTTTCAAATAAGGGCTTATTTTTTTATGCCCATATTTTTTTAAGGGCTTAAAGATTTAAGGCCTTAATAATGGAAAATAAGGCCTTATTTTAGAAATAAGGGCTTATTTTCAAAAATATGGGCATATTTTCAAAAATAAGGCCTTATTTCTTTAAGGGCTTATTTTTTGGATTTTTGACCCTTTGTGCCAAGGATAGCTTTTGACTGTTGAGAGGAACGGCGATATGCCGCATAAACCGTCGTCTGCTACGACCCTTGCGTGACCCTGCTTCCGGGCTTTTCTTTTTTCAAACTTTCACAACTTCGAATTGCACTGATCTTGTCTTGATGAAAAAAGAATTCTTTTATGATTAAAGAATGTTTGTGTAACAAGCTGTCAATTTATCATTTAGATTTTAAAAGTTAGGTCTAGCGCAAAAACGCACCACGGTCCAAAAACGTTCTGATAATAATCGACCCACGGCTATCGCCAGTAAGAGAAGTAACTCATTTTTGACCTGAGTTCAGGATGGGTCCAAAAAGTGTTCGAGACAATCTGCAAAATTAATTCTTTAAAAATTGCTCGCTCTTTACGTAGGGCACCTAGGATGTTCCCGTTTGGTGAGCGTTCAAATGGAAGGGTGTTTGTACTGTGTGTAAAAGCCTGACAGTATCTGTGATGGTTTACGGGAGGCTTACTGTCCGGGCGTGATTTCCGGGATATTCATAACAGCCGTCCAGCACCAAAACGAGGCGCCATTGTTGTAAAGGGCCAAGTCCACGAAAATAAATTCTTTGAAAATTTCTCACGCTCGACAGAAAGCAGCCAGGATGTTCCCGTTCGGTGAGCGTTTAAATGGAAGTATGCTTGTACTGTATGTAGACGCTCGGGGAGCTCTGTGATGGTTTACGGGAGGCTTACTGTGCCTTTAATCAGGTTGAAGGGCGTTAAAATACTACAACTTATCACTGAGCAAACCATTTATCTCTCTCTCTCGCTCACTCTCTATTTTTGTCTGTCTCTGTCTCTGTCTCTCTCTCTCTCTGTCTCTCTCTCCCAGTCTCTCTCTCCCTCTCTCTCTCCGTCTCCGTCTCTCTCTCTCTCTCTCTCTCTCTCTCTCTCCGAGTCTCTCTCTCTCTCTCTCTCTCTCTCTCTCTCTCTCTCTCTCTCTCTCTCTCGGAGTATGTCACTCTGTCTGAATCTAGGGGTCCTTAACGTCCTCACAGGAAATTTTCCTTTTAGGGACGTGAGTTGATGATACGCTAAAAAAAAAAAAAAAAAAAATCACTCTGTCTATCTGTCTCTCTCAAATTTATTCAACCATGACATCTTGAATCGAGAGTTGTCGTTTACACGGGGCAAGTCCGGCGATAGTTTCTCTGCTGGTGGTCATACAAAAGCGCTAGTTTTGCTCATAATTGCCATTTTTCTTCTTTATAATTCTCTCTCTCTCTTTCTCTCTCTCTCTTCCCGTATCTCCAACTCTCGGCTCAGTTTCACTCCAGCAGGCGAAGCTGTCATGGCAACGCGTGACGTCACCAAAGGACCCTCGATCTCACTTCGGAACGAAGTCGAGCAGACGACACAGCCGCTGCAGCGATTCAACAACCAACAGACTACAGCTTTTATGCCGGGGGACATCGGTCGGTGTCTGAGGTGTCTGACTGGCCCGGTGGTGGAGGAGGTGGGGGAGCCTTGAAAGGCGAAGGCGGCCGCTCAGCGAATAGAATAGCAGTCTTCAGTCAGTGCTGGTACAGACTGCGGAGAGATGTATGTGGGTTCGCCTTTTGGTGGCGAAGTGAGCTAGACTCGTACAACTGACCTCGGAGTCTGGCTGGGTTCGTCCTTTGGATAAGCCTCTTTTGCGATGTCTCCCTCCTCCTTTAATTTCATTTTCCACATCCCCCTGACCCCCCTCTTCCTCCTGCGAGTACTTCTTCGTCTACTGAGATCATCGCAATTCTTTTTCCATAGTCTTAGCACAGGCATAGGAATTTGTCCGCCGAAAGGCAAATTTCCGCCGATTTTTTTTGTTCCGCCGAAAAAGCAAAAGTGTCCGCTGAAAAAATAAATGAGGGAGGCAAAAATGGTTCTAAAAACTGAATTTAATGGCAAACTTGGAGCTCCGATGAGACCAAATTGCACCATTTGGGTTCTTTGGAGAGAAAAAATTCCGGGCGGGCATGCCCCCGGACCCCCCCAGTAAGGCTAGGTGCTTCGCGCCGTCGAATTGCTATTACTTAAATATTTTCAACCTTTTTGATTTTTTTCAATTCCCATGCCTGTTAGCAGTTTGACTGTCAAAGGTCCCTGCCGCTCTAGAGTTGCCGCTCAAAGGTCTAGTGTCCGACTGATCAGTAACCCTTCAGATAACCCTTGAAACGAGCTAGACCGACTCAGTGTCAAAGGTCCCTGCCGCTCTAGAATTGCCGCTCAAAGGTCTAGTGTCCGACTGATCAGTAACCCTCCAGATAACCCTTGAAACGAGCTAGACCGACTCAGTGTCAAAGGTCCCTGCCGCTCTAGAATTGCCGCTCAAAGGTCTAGTGTCCGACTGATCAGTAACCCTTCAGATAACCCTTGAAACGAGCTAGACCGACTCAGTGTGAAAGGTCCCTGAAGTTAGCGAAAAGTCTTCCATGTAAACGGCGCCGATGATTTAATCTCCAATTGCTCGACTCTGCAGTGATTTACAAGCGACTTGAAGCAGACTTTTAATGTCGCGCTTCCCGATTGGTTAGCTCTAGCCAGAAAACAACGAATGCGACCGGACCGTACACACCAGAGTGTGCAAGTCGTCTGAGAATCGTTGTTTAAAACTGACTTTATTGACCGATAGCGCTGTTCACATGGAACAACGACATTTTCAACCGACTTAGTTCTGACAAACATGAATCGCTTGAACATGATGTCACAAGTTGGTGGTGCATTGTATGTTTGTTGTAAAAGTGGCATGTGAACAGCATTGTATCCCATGTAAATGTCACTAATGTGGCATGTGAACAGCATTGTATCCCATGTAAATGTGGCATGTGAACAGCATTGTATCCCATGTAAATGTGCCATGTGAACAGCATTGTATCCCATGTAAATGTGCCATGTGAACAGCATTGTATCCCATGTAAATGTGTCATGTGAACAGCATTGTATCCCATGTAAATGTGCCATGTGAACAGCATTGTATCCCATGTAAATGTGGCATGTGAACAGCATTGTATCCCATGTAAATGTGGCATGTGAACAGCATTGTATCCCATGTAAATGTGCCATGTGAACAGCATTGTATCCCATGTAAATGTGGCATGTGAACAGCATTGTATCCCATGTAAATGTGGCATGTGAACAGCATTGTATCCCATGTAAATGTGGCATGTCAACAGCATTGTATCCCATGTAAATGTGGCATGTCAACAGCATTGTATCCCATGTAAATGTGGCATGTCAACAGCATTGTATCCCATGTAAATGTGGCATGTGAACAGCATTGTATCCCATGTAAATGTGGCATGTCAACAGCATTGTATCCCATGTAAATGTGGCATGTCAACAGCATTGTATCCCATGTAAATGTGGCATGTCAACAGCATTGTATCCCATGTAAATGTGGCATGTGAATAGCATTGTATCCCATGTAAATGTGGCATGTCAACAGCATTGTATCCCATGTAAATGTGGCATGTCAACAGCATTGTATCCCATGTAAATGTGGCATGTCAACAGCATTGTATCCCATGTAAATGTGGCATGTGAACAGCATTGTATCCCATGTAAATGTGCCATGTGAACAGCATTGTATCCCATGTAAATGTGGCATGTCAACAGCATTGTATCCCATGTAAATGTGGCATTTGAACAGCATTGTATCCCATGTAAATGTGGCATGTCAACAGCATTGTATCCCATGTAAATGTGGCATGTGAACAGCATTGTATCCCATGTAAATGTGGCATGTGAACAGCATTGTATCCCATGTAAATGTGGCATGTGAACAGCATTGTATCCTATGTAAATGTGCCATGTGAACAGCATTGTATTCCATGTAAATGTGGCATGTGAACAGCATTGTATCCCATGTAAATGTGGCATGTGAACAGCATTGTATCCCATGTAAATGTGGCATGTGAACAGCATTGTATCCCATGTAAATGTGGCATGTGAACAGCATTGTATCCCATGTAAATGTGGCATGTGAACAGCATTGTATCCCATGTAAATGTGGCATGTGAACAGCATTGTATCCCATGTAAATGTGGCATGTGAACAGCATTGTATCCCATGTAAATGTGGCATGTGAACAGCATTGTATCCCATGTAAATGTGGCATGTGAACAGCATTGTATCCCATGTAAATGTGGCATGTGAACAGCATTTTATCCCATGTAAATGTGGCATGTGAACAGCATTGTATCCCATGTAAATGTGGCATGTCAACAGCATTGTATCCCATGTAAAAGTGGCATGTGAACAGCATTGTATCCCATGTAAATGTGGCATGTCAACAGCATTGTATCCCATGTAAATGTGGCATGTCAACAGCATTGTATCCCATGTAAATGTGGCATGTCAACAGCATTGTATCCCATGTAAATGTGGCATGTCAACAGCATTGTATCCCATGTAAATGTGGCATGTCAACAGCATTGTATCCCATGTAAATGTGGCATGTGAACAGCATTGTATTCCATGTAAATGTGGCATGTGAACAGCATTGTATCCCATGTAAATGTGGCATGTCAACAGCATTGTATCCCATGTAAATGTGGCATGTCAACAGCATTGTATCCCATGTAAATGTGGCAAGTCAACAGCATTGTATCCCATGTATATGTGGCATGTGAACAGCATTGTATCCCATGTAAATGTGGCATGTGAACAGCATTGTATCCCATGTAAATGTGACATGTGAACAGCATTGTATCCCATGTAAATGTGGCATGTCAACAGCATTGTATCCCATGTAAATGTGGCATGTCAACAGCATTGTATTCCATGTAAATGTGGCATGTCAACAGCATTGTATCCCATGTAAATGTGGCATGTCAACAGCATTGTATCCCATGTAAATGTGGCATGTCAACAGCATTGTATCCCATGTAAAAGCCTGTTCAGATGCGTGGTGATGGTATACACAAGAAGTAATTTAGCTTTAATTTTGGGATGAATGAGTTAAACAGAAAAGACTACAGGGGAACCCCTTTTTAAGACCTTGTTCTCTCAGACTTTCTGTTCTTAACCTCTGTAAAATTACCCCTATTTTAAGACTCCCTTCTTTTCAAGGCCCGATTTTCTCAGATTTTGGTGTTTTTTTTACTGAAGGGGTGTTCCACTGTACCACTAGATGGGTTCTGCAGAGTCTTAGTTCTTCAGCAGACAAGGCGGAACACACTGTGTGGTGCTATACATAAACAACACCGAACGGTAACTGAATCAATTTGCTCAATAGACTGGGTGTGGTGGCCCGTGTGAAGCCGGTGATCAATATCATGCGAGGCAGAGTCCTGTGAGCGACATGATCCCTTTGAGAACGATCGGATCCTCTGTTCTCATTTAAGACTTGCCACAGTGTTCTCAGACATCCTCTCTAGTCTGTCTTGCCTCCACCCTCTGTTTTTTAAAACCTGTGTCCAACATTTGTTGTGACCCTAAGATGGCATGGGGAAATACCGGATATTGTGCTGTATATGAGGGCTCCTTAGACGTTTTTAAAGGTGTACTCTTGGTCACATTTGGTTCAATCGCCTCTGATGTACTAAGCAGGTAGTAAAACTGACCTACAACGCTACGAGTACATGCCTGTACTACTTGTTTTCCAAGCCCTCGAGCAACTCTCGTGCAGGTTTCGGACAGACAAGACAAATGACACACACGTGAACAGATTTGGACCAAGCAGGTCAGTCAGTCTCGTGACTGAAACCATAGAGGACACTGACACATTGACAGGCACACCACCACCTAGCCCCCTTTCAGTCACCGCTACAGGCTTATCTCAGCTGCATGCCCTGCCCTGTGTATAGTGTTCGCTCAGCCAAGCTTTGCGAGGGAAAGAAAGCAGATCCTGTGTGCGGTACAGAGTACACAGACCACGTAGTGACACTAGGGCCACTAGGAGAGAGAGCTAAACTGGGAACACACAGCGATCTGCTCGATCTTTTCGCGATGTCCTACTTTCTGCTTGTGCAGACGAGCTCATCTGCGGGTCCACTTGCGTACGTAGTTTTACGGATATGTGTTGCCTTTGTCAGGCCGCCAAGAGCGTAGCTTAGAATATCTTTGGGCGTACTCATACGAAACATTTGGGATTTTGACATTGAGTAGCTGTATGGAGTTGTGTATCTTTTAGTTGGAAAAATGTTGACGATGAGCTGAGAGAACGGTCGGTCTGTTTACGAGCTTTTTGTAGCCCGATTTTGCCCTTCTTAGTGCGTATCTTTGAGGTGCTGTATCAGTAGTGACCCGGGTCAACTTTATGTGCAGACTCAGAGACGGTGTCCATATCCCACCCCCGTGTCATCACAGTGGCGCGTAAAATTCTGCCATAAGTGAATGAAGTGCCTTAATTATCTTTGAGGTCATGTGCCTTTTGTTGTTGTTGCTGGACTTAAATATATAAACTTCAGTGCTGTATTGGTAAGCTCATGTAGGCCTACCTTTAGTCTTTGCTGGAGTTATAATGACTAAAGTTAAATGACTTCAAATGAAGTTAATAACTAAAAGCCCAATGCCTAATGAATCAGTCCATCTGCCTTTCTTTGTTGAAATTAATCACTAAAGTTCAGTGCAGTACTGGTGAGGTCCCGAGTCGTTTTTGATGGAGTTAATAACTGAACTTTAGCACAGTACCGATGAGCTCATGAACCTTCCTTTGCTGGAGTTAATAACTTGCCTTCTGTACAGTACTGTTGAGTGCCTTTCTCTGTCGGAGTGAAAATAACTGAACTTCAGTGCCGCACTGGTGAGGTCATATACCTTTCTTTGCTGAAGTGAATGAATTAAATGCCGTAACGATGAGCTCGCGCGCATGTAATCTCCAACACAGGTACAGCCTAGTACAGAGAACTCGATCGGGCCTCGGACGCGATCGAGTGTACCAAAGAGAATGTCCGCACAAGCGCGCAGCTGGTGGACTCTCCAAAGCCTCTCTCTCTCTCCCTGTCTGCACTGAGGAGGAAGCCAACGCTAATCGTTGAACTCTACGTGCTGGGGCCCTGAGTGGGTTGTGACTGCGTAGGGAAAAGTCTGTTGGCGGTATGCATAGTGGATGTGTTCTATTCCTCGCTCCCAGCCGACCTACTTGGGAGCTGGACAGGCTTGGCCAGCCTTTGCACTTTTGAAATGCTATACAGCAAAATGGCCACGGCTTTTCTTCTATTCTTCGGCAAGGGGGTTATTTTGTTGAGCCAGCCGGTGCTCTCAATGTACTATCTGTCAAGGCTGGTGGTTACACCCGCTGATTAATCGTATGAAGTGAGGTTTTGCCAAATGCAGTACACCCCAATAGAGAAGATCGCAGGAAGGCATTTTTGACCTCGGTAACATTCTGTACAGACGTGTTCTTGTAAAAACTTGCAAGTCTGTGGCCTCGGCCCTGGATAACGTTTCTGCAATTCTGATGCACAAGCTAGGTTTCCCAACACAGGCCGGCCTTTGATCCGTTGATTGATCCTATTCAGATTGATCCTGATACTGTACGTCATGCCCCTTCAGTACCGGCTCTGTGGACTGATGTCTCTCAGTGCTGTGATGAATGTTAGACCTTTTAATTAATAAGTGTTGAACTCCTTCTTTCTAACGTCCTTTTGACGTCTTCTTGCCGTAGATATTTTAATGTTATATTTTAGATGACGTTATTTTGACCACCTTCTTCCTCTACTTGAGACAGTAGAGAACACCTCTGGTGTTATTTCAAATAAAGCTGCTGGGGAATACCCGAACATTGAATTTCGGGTTGCAATCTTACAGTCTATATTCTTGGCCGGTAGACATTATAATATACATTTCCATTCCGGCAATTCAGTGACGTCATTCGTCGTCTTGCCAGTAGTCATTCAAAGGTTCATCGTTTTACTTGACGTCATTTTAACAGTTTTCTTGGTAGACATTTTAAATTTAATTCTGACTGACGTCATATTGTTGGTAGATGTTTTAACTTCCATCGTAGCTTTTGAAACAGACTGAATAGAAGAAAAAGACAGTAGAGTCAACTCGGAGCCCTGTCATGTTTGAATTTCACTACCCGCAGGGACTTCCCAAAGAAGTCTGCTCGGACAGTTCGATCAATAGCTGCAGGAAGAGGACATCACACGAAGTGAGTCTGGAAGATAAGACCTTTTGGCGATGCTTTGCAGGTGGCTTCTGAGAGAGAGACAGAGACAGACAGACAGACAGAGAGACAGATGGAAAGAGAGGGAGAGAGTAAGAAAGAGAGAGAGTGAAAGAGAGGATAGAGTGAAAGTGAGGGCGAGTGAAAGAGCCTTGAGAGAGAGAGTGAAAGAGCCTTGAGAGAGAGAGTGAAAGAGCCTTGAGAGAGAGAGTGAAAGAGCCTTGAGAGAGAGAGTGAAAGAGCCTTGAGAGAGAGAGTGAAAGAGCCTTGAGAGAGAGAGAGTGAAAGAGCCTTGAGAGAGAGAGTGAAAGAGCCTTGAGAGAGAGAGAGTGAAAGAGCCTTGAGAGAGAGAGTGAAAGAGCCTTGAGAGAGAGAGAGTGAAAGAGCCTTGAGAGAGAGAGTGAAAGAGCCTTGAGAGAGAGAGAGTGAAAGAGCCTTGAGAGAGAGAGTGAAAGAGCCTTGAGAGAGAGAGAGTGAAAGAGCCTTGAGAGAGAGAGTGAAAGAGCCTTGAGAGAGAGAGAGAGTGAAAGAGCCTTGAGAGAGAGAGTGAAAGAGCCTTGAGAGAGAGAGTGAAAGAGCCTTGAGAGAGAGAGTGAAAGAGCCTTGAGAGAGAGAGAGAGAGTGAAAGAGCCTTGAGAGAGAGAGAGTGAAAGAGCCTTGAGAGAGAGAGTGAAAGAGCCTTGAGAGAGAAAGTGAGGGCGAGTGAAAGAGCCTTGAGAGAGAGAGTGAAAGAGAGACCAGGGTTGAAAAGAGAGGACGGTTTTTTCACTGAATAGACGAAGGAAGAGGCGGACATCACAAGAACTAAGGCAGGAAGCAAAGACTTTTGGGCGATGCTTTGCAGGTGGCTTCTGAAAAAGAAAGAGAGAGAAAATGGGAGGGGGGGGGGGCAGTTCTTTCAATAGATGAAGGAAGAGGACAGAAGAACCGTGACTGGAAGCAAAGACCTTTTGGTGATGCGATGCCGATGGCAAACATCGGACATGCATGCAGCTGTGCAGGCGTGTTTGGAGAAAGAGAGAGAGAGATACGATAAGATAACATAACATAACATAACATAACATAACATAACATAACATAACATAACATAACATAACATAACATGATATAAAATTAAGATAAAATAACATACTATAAATTTAAAATAAGACACGATAAGATATTTGTTTGTTTACGAGGGGAAAGATATCAGAACAAGAAATTCCTCCGAGGTAGGAAAAACACCCCCGTCAAAGGGAAATAACCTTCTCAGTTGGTGGCAGTGACTGAGTGAGAATGGTTATTTCCCTTTGACCATTAAGATGTCCCTCTATAAGTCCTTGTAGAATCTTAATCCACCAATAACTCCCTAACCGTGTGTTTGACTGGTCCCAATTTTTGTAAGGACCGTCTCAGGAATGTATAGAACCTGTTCACCAAGTTTGGTGACGATCGGTCCGTTCATTCTTGAGATCTATATGCGAACACAAACACACAAACACATCGACCGAAACCTATACACACCCCTATACCGGGGGTGTAAATACATGCTTTTTAAGTCAGCTCTCGCTCATGGGGGAAACATGGAGCTAAAAGAACAAACCATACGACCCAAAAAATATAACGGTAACAATTAACTCATTATGGTTTTTGTGTTTTAAATAGGACCGTAATCATATTGCTTGACAAACACGAAGAGAAAGAGAGAGGGAAAGAGAAAGAGAGACTGAGCGACAAAGATCATGATCGGAAAGAGAGAGGATGTCTTTCTGTGCAGAACAGCTGATGCCTACAAAAGCAGAACAGATGCAAAAACACCCGATATCCAAGGAACTGGTGGTGGGATAGGTGGAGACAGGGTTTGGCGGGGCTGGGGAAGGGGGAGGGGGAGGGGGCCGAGAAGGGCAGCAAAAAGAAGTTTCCCTTTTCAAAAGCACAAAATAGGAACTGATGGAACTTCCTTCTACCCGCACCCCCCCTCCTCTTCTCCCAACACCCACATTCATTTCCTGTACCCGATGAAGTCTCGTTGTCGGATTAGGGAACTTGGCACACAGGTTCTTCTTCTTCTTCTTCTTCTTCTTCTGCGTTTATGGGCTGGCTTCCACGACTTGGGTTTTTTACCTGTATGACCGTTTTCTCCCGCCACTTAGGCAGCTAAACTCGGTTTTTGGAGGATACATGCAGCGTATTTTCATCAGTTTCTATTACCCACCCGAAACTCTGACACGGACCGTAGAGGATCATTTCCGTGCGCACCTGGTCTTGTGCTTGTGTGTACACACGCGGAAAGAGGATAAGGCACTAGTAGGTCTGCACATAAGTTGACCTGGGAGATCGCAAAAATCACCACCCCAAACCCACCATACACAGGTTCATACGCCCCTACCCCATCCTTTTAGAATAAGTTGATTCCACATTCTTCGCTTAATTCAGATACGAAGCGCATGAGTGCGGCCAAAGCTATTTCTGTTTCCGTTGACAAAACGGTCGAAAAGCACCAAAACTGACATGATGCACCTGCCTGCTAAAACGGTTCTTTTGAGTTCTGCGTTCATGTGTTGCAGCTTCCATGTGCACTTGTGATATTACGCGCATCAAATAGTTCTGCAGATGAGCTGATAATGCCAGCTTCAGAAATATGCAGAGTGTGTAGGTTCACAGGGATAAAGTTGACCTTTTAATCATCATCGTTTTGCTTGACAATCCTGAAGAAAGATAGAGAGGGAGAGAGAAAGACAGACAGACAAGAGAGAAAGAGAGAGAGAGAGAGAGAGAGAGAGAGAGAGAGAGAGAGAGAGAGAGAGAGAGAGAGCAAGATAGAGACAGAGAAGAGAGAGAAAGAGAGAGAGAGAGAAGGAGAGCAAGAGAGATCAGAGAGAGAGATCAGAGAGAGAGAGAGAGAGAGAGAGAGAGAGAGAGAGAGAGAGATCATGATCGAAAAGAGAGAGGATGTCTTTCTGTGCAGAACAGCTGGCGCCTAATAAAAAAGCAGAACAAATGCAAAAACACCATATCCAAGGAACTGGTGGTGGTAGAAGCCCGTCACTGAGTGGCGAGACAGGGCTTGGTGGGGGTGGCCGAGAGCAGAAAAAAGAAGTCCCCCGTCTCCACAGCACAAAAGAAATGAATAGGAACTTCCTTCTACTCCCAAACGCGGACCCAAGCTCATCCACAATTTTGTTCGTTTTATTGTTTTGATTGCTGCCTGTTTGTGTGTTTGCACGGCTTGTTGGTTGGTTGGTTTGTGTCATCCTGACCTCAGGTCAAAATGAGTTCGGCTCATTCTCTCCCTGACAAGGATGCCTTGAGTTTCCTTGTCACCGATTTTTTTTATTTTTTTTTATTTTTTTACATATTTAGAGCTTTTTGTAATGTATTATTGATATAAGCAGATTCGCGATCGTCGATAATGATTTTTCATGGTGTTTTGTAATTTTTAAATTACAAAGGAATTGATATGTAAGACAGTTTCAAGCGAGCTATTTTTCGCGGCTGTATTTACTGTGCAAACAACTCTAAATATGGCAAAAGTGTCACGTGATAATCAACCGTTTGGTTTCGGCGCTCACTGGAGCAGACGATTTTTTCTGTAACCAGTTGACAGTGATGAAACCATATATTACGGTCTCCTTCCGGCAGCAGTCCCAAAATGTCGACTTGTTTTGACCTTAGAACGATGTCTTTATCATAACTGTGAAGAACAGAACGGAGATCACTGTCGAAGTCGGCCAATCTGCAATCATTTTCGTCTCGCGAACACTGATCTCAAATTTAGATCAGTGCTCGCGAAAAACATATGGGAGATAACTCTTATTCTTGTTTTGATAGATTCGCGTAGGACTGTAGCGTCCGGTCAGAGAGATAACTGGCGATAGCCGTTGAGCGATGACTGATCAGAATTGGTTTGTGTGTCACACTATATCACAGCAGTGATAGCCGAAGTAGTTTCCGATAACTTCGACCTCCAAATTCACAAGGGCTTTCACCAATCCTACTCATCGCAGTAATACACTATAATGTGATGTAATATAATGATCCTGGGCATGCATGGTGATCCGTGTAACACTGTCAAACCACTGTGTGCATGTCTCCTGAGTCTTGCCCGTGAAGCAGACTGCCACTGAGGACACCAGCAGGCAGCAGCAGATCAATAGACTCTCACTGGAGTCTAGCTGCTGCTGTCGGGTGAGTTAGGCGACGAGAGCACCAGGCAGCAAGCAAAACATCCGTGTCGATCGCACAACCCGTGTCATCCTTTTGATCCTAGTGTCACGGGTTTTTCTTTCTTCTTCTCCTGCGTTCATGGGCTGAAACTCCCATGTTCACTCCTGGTTGTTTTCAGGGGGGGGGGGGGGGGGGATAAGTTTACGTGTATGACCGTTTTTACTCCGCCATACTATACGCTGTCGCTTTCGGGGGAGTCACGGGTTCGAATCTAGGCCAGGACCGACTCGGGTCAACTTTATTTGCAGAGTCAGAGAGGGTATCCACGTCCCATCCCCGTGTCACCACATGCAGTGGGATGTAAAAGACCAGGGTCATTCTGCCATAAGTGCAGGTGGCTGATGACACATAAACACGCATACACCTGGGTATCTCACTGATCTAAAGAATTTGAGCATGGATGCTCCATCTGAAGATCTATTGAATTAAATTGGATTAAATAAAGTCTGGGTAACACCCGGGAACATGCCCCTGATGGTTTCAAAGTGAGGGCGTAGAACAACATTATCATCAACCCGTATAATTGCAGGGACTCAGTTTGACCTTCGTGGTGCGGGCTGTGCTGCCGCGAGGCTGCTCATGCTGTGAGGACGTGTGGATATAGTAATCGACCAGAAGAAGAAAACTTACAAGTCTCGTGAAGCGACATCAAATCATTGAGTCAATCTGTCGGCCTGGTAGTACGGCCTGGTCGTAACAGATCACTTAAACCCCGGGATCAGTCCTTATCGAGACCGTGAGGCTATAGCTTGGCTAGCCGAAACCCGCAGACCGAGACAGGTCGCAGTGGGCTCCGCCAAGCATGCCAACATGAGACCGATTTTCTTTCATTTTGAGCACAATTTCAGAGTAAACATAATATATCTATTTGTTTTTGGATTCGGGAAATTATATAGAAGACAATGCAAACATGTTTGAATCTATATTCAAAACTTCAATTTTATTTAGAATTTTCTGAATTTTAATAATTTAAATTATTAGATTAAGTTCAGAGCTTTCAAGCTGAAATGCAATACCATAGACTAGACTGAGTCAAAGATTGTTTTACAAAATTTTGATCAATTTGATTGAAAAATGAGGTCGTCACAGTGCCGCTTCAAGTTCTTAGCCGGATATGACGTCATCAAAGACATTTATGGAGAAAAAAAATTGGGGATATCATCTAGAAGAATTGACATGTAAATTTATGAAGATCTGTCTAGTAGTTTACGGGAAATCGATCTATACATACACACACACACACTGCCAAACTCGCGCCGCGCACGCACGCACGCACGTACACACGCACGTGCGCACACACACACAGACACACATACATACACACTGTACAATAGCTGCTTAAAGTCGGCCTGAATTGGCCCATTTCGGCCTCAGTCGGCCTAATTCGGTCTTGCGTGGCCGAAGTGGGCCGAAGCAGGCGGAAGTAGGCCGATTCTTCCGAACTAGGCCGACTTGTGTCGAACTAGTGCGGTATATTGCAAAGAAATTAATATTTCAGTGTATTTTGCCAGGAAACAGTCCCCTCGACTATTCCCCCGAAAGCGGCGTATGGCTGCCTTAATGGCTGGGTAAAAACGGTCATACGCTTAAAAACCCACTCGTGCAAAAAACACGAGTGTACGTGGGAGTTTCAGCCCATGAACGCAGAAGAAGTTCCGTCGACTAGAAATTCAGTCCAGCCGGTCTTTTTTTTCGAAAGGGGGGTGGGGGGGGGGGGGGGGAGGGGCAGATTGCAAGGCTACGGCGTGTTTTTGTTCCGGCTTCAGGAGGTCCGTTTGCCTGCCACAGCAAATACTTGGAGTTGAACTTGCACACAGAGCACGGTGCCAACGGCGACGATGCCATGTCAGTGCGTCTGGTGGTGTCATTGGGAAGCCGCAGGGACTGACGGGCGCAATAGCCTGGTGGATACGACGCCGGCCTCCCGGCAAACGAAAGGTCGTGGGTTCGAATCAGGGCCGCGCCTGGTGGGTTAAGGTTGAAGATTTTTCAGATCTCCCAGGTCAACTTATGTGCAGACCTGCCAGTGCCTTATCCTCCTTCGTGTCAGTATACACGCAAGCACAAGACCAAGTGCACACGGAAAATATCCTGTAATCCATGTCAGAGCTCGGTTAGTTATAAAAACACAAAAATACCTAGTATGCGTTCCCTGAAAGCGGCGTATGGCTACCTAAAAGGCGGGGTAAAAACGGTCCTACACGTACAACCCCATCCATGCAAAAACATGAGTAAACGTGGGAGTTTCAGCCTATGAACGATTAAGACTGAAGAAGAAGAAGAAGAAGAAGAAGAAGAAGAACTTGCATGAAGAGTGCCAACGGCGACTATGCCATGTGCGTCTGGTGTTGTCATTTGGAAGCCGCAGAAATGCGCTGCAGGTGTAGTGGGAGGAAAAAGCAGTGCCTTTCCAGGTCCTACGTTTCTCCTGACATTGATTTTATTGATTGGTGTCAGCGAGTCCTTGGCGAATGTCTGCCGGCTCTGTGTCAGTGTCGTCTCTGAGTCAGTGCTTGTGCTGTGTGTTCAAACAAACACCTTGTGATCGCCTCACGAGAAGACTCCCTCGCGTTTGCCTGCCTGGATGGGGTGTTTTTTTCTTTCTCTGAAGAGATATTTCTATAAGTATTTGTGAATGTTCATTCCATAAGCTCGTTGTAAGATTTCATTTGAGAAAAGACTCCTCCTGTTCAGTTGCTCAGTTATAGTTGCATAGTTATGCTTACATTGATTGATTGATTGATTGTTGTTGCTTGTTGGGTCCAGCGGACCATATAGGCCAAATCAGGACCCCCATATGCTTACATTAAGTTTGAAAGAAGATGCCTTACAGTCTGATGCTTTGTGGTCAGATATTTACTTCTTTAAATGCCTGTCGATACTTGTTCCAGCGGAATACCCTCTGTAACCTCTTAACAAGGTCCAAAATGCCTTCACAAACTACGAATTATCCACTCTTTGGCCCACAATCTGATCTACTCGATCGCACAATTATGATCTGTGACCCCAAATATAATTTATGCATTCTCATTCTGACCCAAACTGACGACTTCATATTGTCTGACCAAAAGGCAGGTTCATGCTGTCCGGGAAAGTAGCTGACCAAAAATATCAGTCTGGGTTTTATTTGATCCAAAAGACTTTTTATGTATACGCTGTGGGTGTCTTTGTTTTTCTGTTGCGCTATACAGAGTAAAACCTATACATCCACAAACAAAACGCATAAAGACAGACATGAGAGCAGACAACAATGAGGTCGAGAAACCCTGCCAAAGTTTCTGGGTCAGACAATGATGAACACCGCAGGTCAGCAAAGATCAATGCACGTGCAGCGTATTTAGTGTGAGAGGCATACTGTCACCTAGACTACAAGCCGTCAGTCATTGCATAGTGTGAGTGTCATTGCAGCTCCATCGTCAGGTACCTGAAGCTGTACAGGCCGTGTGTCACAGAGGGGAGTGGGAATCGAAGGACTTTATTTGACTGAGGCTTACCGGTGTCACAGCTTGGAAGGAGAGAGAGAGAGAGAGAGAGAGAGAGAGAGAGAGAGAGAGAGAGCGAGGGAGGGAGAGAGAGAAAGAGAGAGAGAAAGAGAGAGCGAGAGAGAGAGAGAGAGCGATGGAGAGAGAGAGAGAAAAAAATGAGAGAGACAGCAAGAAAGCGAGAGAGAGGGTTAGTGTGAGAGAGAGAATGTGAGAGACAGCAAGAAAGAGAGAGAAAGAGAGAGAGAGAGGGAGAGACAGCAAGAAAGCGAGAGAGAGAGAGAGAGAAAGTGAGAGAGACAGCGAGAAAGCGAGAGAGAGAGAGAGAAAGTGAGAAAAGTGAGAGAGAAAGCGAGAGAGAGAGAGAGAGGGTTAGTGTGAGAGAGAGAATGTGAGAGAAAGTGAGAGAGACAGCAAGAAAGCGAGAGCGGGAGAGCGTGGGACATATTCGACGTGCTGGTCTCATGTAGGTCCTTGATGTCAATAATTCTACAGAGCCTAGATATGTGTACAGTCCCGGGCAAATGTTTCTTCAGGGTTTTCAGGCACATTCAGTTCGGGCTGTATGTACCCACAACTCCATAGCCTTATGATCATCGTCGTCGTCGTCTTCGTCATCATCATCATCATCATCATCATCATCATCATCATCATCATCTCCCCATGATCAAGATATTTCATCGTCTTCGTCCTCCTCCTCTTATTCTTGCCAATCAGTCGATACTATACTCTCTGATGCCTCTGATGAAAGGACAACCCTTGGTACCAGCTCAAAGTGTTCCTACAGTGCAGGTGGCCTCTCGTAGCAGGTATACTCAGTTTATTGTCAATTCCAAGTGCTGTTCAAATGGTAGACTTTCAACCAATTGTCAACCAACTTGAGGCTGTTCATTGTCACTTCGGAGTCGCTGAGACCAAGTCGGCAAAAAGTCTGCCATGGGAACGGTCGCGACGATTTAGTTCCGATTTAGTACCGACTTTGAAATCCGAGCAGTTGAGCACTGTGCAACTCCGCAGCGATTCAGTTACACGCGACTTGGAACAGACGTTACTTACTCAGACAGACTGAGCGGACGGGATCCACCCTTCGTAGTTTTTAACAACCTCACTGGAAAGACACCATGTCACAAGTTGAGACGCAAAAACATCAGATCAGTTCAGCCTGAAGCTGACATGTGCGTAAGAGGGGGGGGGGGGGATGGGAGATGAGTGTTCATTTACACTGCGAAGTAAAAGAATGCAGAGCTCCGCTCCCAACCCGGCTTCATGACCACTGCTAGCTTGTTTTGGAACTGGACTGGATGGACCAAAGATATTCCAGACAGCGCTATCTTTGACTGACTGGACTCCAAGACTACCGCCAAGACATTCTGTGCCACAACCACAATACCATGTGCCGCTGCTGCTAAGCATGCGGAGGTTTTGCAGCAGCACCACTCGGCTCCCAGATCTCCCTCCCACTCCCCCCCCCCCCCCCCATGGGCCCCACCACCATAACCCGCCACCACCGCCGCTCCGCCTACCCAGTCGACATCTCCGTCCTTAGCACCGACATCCTTCTTCGGGCCAGAAGGGAACTGAATAGACACCTATGTGACCAGCGCATTCTCGCTTCTCACAGCCTCGTCTGAAGAGCAACTCAGTGTGAGGTTGATTCTGCGCACTGGTCCGTAGGGTCTGTGGAGTTCCTGTCGTGAATCCCTTCAGGTGGTGACAGAGACACAGAAAATCGATCAGCCGCGTGTGCTTGTCGTTGTCACGTGGGGTATCTGTGAGGTCACGTGTTGCGGAAGGCTCGGCGATGAAGGTCACATGATCCGCCAGAGACATGGAGTACGTTGCTGGAAGGAGAAAGAGGGGGTATAATCGGGTTAGAAAGGGGGAGGGGCCCGTGTAAAGGGGAGCATGTTCAATCCATACATACCCTTTTCAACAGACATTCTAAGCACATTAACTTCATGTATGTATTCTGATGTGTCTGAAAACACATCCGCGCGGAGGGGTTTCGCAGCCAGCGCAGTGAAGATAAAGAGGGAACATTTTCTCGGCTCGCGCCGCAGCAAGCAGGATGTCTCTAGACAGATTGGTACTAATTGACGAGCCGCACCAGCGGGTCGTCTTATTGCCTCGGGTAAGTAGCTTGCACAAGGAGAAATTTTTGTTCATGGGCGATTTCTGTGACGTATGTACCACGTGACATGAAGTCGCCGTTTAGTTTCGAGGTTCAACAAAAATATCATAGGTCGTACTGTGAAGGGTCAACCGCAACAACCTCAAACCATTCGTTCTTATCAGTATTTGAGTGACTTATATACCCGACATTTTTATTTCTTATTTTTAGCACAGGTGTAGGAAAAAATCATGAACCAAAATGTTATTTATTCTTTAATTTAACATTTGTTTTACAAATGTGACCATGGTCTTTCAAACATACAGTGACATTAAACATTGTTATGTTAAAAAAAAGAAAAAAAGAAAAAAAGCTTTTGTACACAAAGCAGAAAATACATTGTACATTTTACCTACAGGCCAAACAGTGTCCGTGGCGGCAAAGGACCTATATTTTTAGATCAGTCACTGTGGCAAGTTGTCAAGAACACAGGCGCTTGCATTCGGATGTGTCCACTGATAGTAGGTTTGGTTGTGATCAATCAGAATGATGAGGAATAAAAATGTATGGCAGTTTGTTATGATGACATGTAATTCACATATGCTGAAATGTAATATTATACATGATATAATATTATTATGGCTGTTGCCATGACCATGAACCCCAAGAAAGGTTTAATGTTATGTAAAATCATAATACCAAAATCAAGCACCTATTAATCTGGTCTACGGTCTGTGTGTGTCTCTGCTCTTTCTCTTGGCACACAGCCACAGGTCAAAGCAGAGGTTAACTTGAGTGCACCTAGCAGGAGGGGGGGTGATTTCTATTAGGGCCTTTTACAGCTATTTCTGCTTTGTTGTTGGAAACCGAAACCGTCTCAGTGTAACGCTTACATGGCCTCATAGATATCAGTCAACTCTCTCTCCACCCACCCCCCCCCCCCCACCCCCCCCCCCCCGCCCCCGCCCGCGACACCTCAACGCATTCAGCGTAACGGCTTGTACGGCGTGTTACTTCAACATAAATAATAATAATAATAATAACTTCAACAAGTATTTTTTTGGAAAAAAATTAACCTTAACAAGGCCTCAACACAACAGCGCTTCCTGGAATTGCATGGCTGTTACCAGGAAATGTACTGGGTCAAAGGTCCGCCTGACTCGAAAATTTACTGGGGGAAAGACAGTGACTGCAAAAAAAATCGTGTACTTCATGATTGGTACAATGGCCAACACAAATGTTATCGGATCAAGTCTACTTCCATTCTTTAGATGGTATATGTTTTTTTCAAATCCAGCGCGCTACCAACTGAGCTATATCCCCATCACTGCATCACTGCAGAGCGCCAAGAACTGTACCCACGGAATATGCGCGATATAAGCCTCATTGATTGATTGATTTTTTTCAATTTTACATGTTATGAGTAAAGCGTTTTTTCCAACTTCTCTTTTTCTTCCTCAAATCTTCCGATGGATCGCTCTGGCCAGAACAATATATGGTTACTTGAACACATTTTTCCATGCATTCCAAGATTCTCATGTTTTGTAGATTTTGTCGGTGTTGCATACTTTGCCCAGTTTGTTTCACAATGTGAACATTATTTTACATAGGATTTTCCAAAATGTGCTGAAAACTTTCAGTCTTAACTTCTTACTTTTCTCTTTCCAATGTTTGACAGTCTTTGCTGCTTGCTGGACATTAAACAATGCTTGACATGATTTTTTTGGTCTGTACTTTTTCATAATTTACAGTTCATTTCTATGGACTTTTTGATCATTTCAGGGGTGGGCATTTTCTTTTCAGAGGATTTCCTCCTTTTTTTGGATTCTGAAATCGTTTTGGGGGGGGGGCGTTTTTGGACAATTTTCTTACAATTTTCTTTGTTTTTAAGGCCAATTTTGAAATTTTCACAAGTTTCCTCTTTTTTCACTTTCAGTAATTCCCAGGCCTGTCATTTACAGTTCATTTCTGTGGCCTTTTTGATAATTGATAGTTAATTTCTGTGGACTTTTTGATAATTTACAGTTCATTTCTATGCATTTTTTGCTGCTTTAAACTCCACCGTGATCACTTTTTTTATTTCCTACTGTTTGCAATATTTGATCTCTTAAGTATGTATGGTAGAGGTTTGCCGTACTTATTACTTACCATGAGCATGTAGAAGGTTAAACACTGAGAGAGTGTTGTCTTTTTGTGGTGTTACAGCCTTTGACTTCACAGTTTGTATATTTGCTTTCAAAAGTGTGATTTTTTTCAACTGCACATTATATTTGACATTTTATGAGTTAAACTTAAAGTCGTTCTTTCCAACTTCTCTTTTTTTCCCTCAAATCTTCTGATGGATCGCTCTGGCCAGGACAATATATGGTTACTTGAACACATTTTCCCATGCATTACAACATTCTGATGTTTTGTAGCTTTTGTTGGTGTTGCATACTTTGTCCACCACAATTTGACCATTATTTACGTACAATTCTACAGTGTGGATAGTATTTGGCAATTTATGCCTGTTTCATATGTATATTTATTTTCCTAAATATACAGTTTTCTTGCATTCATTTTATTCTGTTTTTTTAAACTGGTTTCCAAAAATAGAGGATATTACCTCAACGTTTCCATTTCCAGTGTCGATGATCACATTTTTTACCACAATTCTATGCAAACGCCACTCTGCATGACTAAGCACTCACTTTAGTATTATAATATTGTATCTATTTTGTTACATCTAGTCAGCATTTGTTAACCTTGACGACAGATATCATTGTAGGTAATATCAATACAATGTCCTATATTGATGCTATATTATTTGTATGCCAGTGTCTTTGGGTATTTATGGCAACACCTACCGAAAGCTACGAAGTAAGCTTACATTTTTTGTTGGAGTGAAACTGTAAATCTCTTTCATAAACCATTTTGCCATTTACAACAGGCAATGTCATATATTGGTGCTACATTACTAGCATTTAAATGTGTATTCATGGCAACAGCATTTTGCCATTTACAACAGTTTCACTAACACTGTATTTTTTCTTGCTTTATTATTTTGTGACTCAGTGATAATTTTAAATAAAGTTATTTGCATCATACACTTTGATTTCATTCATTTCTATTTATAACTACTTTTACTACTTTCCCTTCTACACTGTGACATGCCACTGTATCACGCTCATTCAGACCAAAAACAATACCATTCCTACCTGTTGCAACGTCTATCCCTCGCTCTGTCTTTTGGTTCCTTGCTTGATCGATCGGTTTCTTGGTGGAAAACATATTTCTGTCACCAATACCAGTATTATTGCATCACTTCCATAAAGGTACAGTAGACTTCTTCCTTTCTGTTAAGCCAATAGGTCTTATTAATTATTGAGCTCTTATTCATTATTGCATTACTTTCACAACAATCTTCTTCCTTGATATTGCGATAGTTGTTATCTCCCATTTATGTACAAACGCCGAAAAGACAATTTAACAGGACACATCAACACTATTATTTTGTTTAAATGTACCAACAGCTGTAGAACTCCCTGTTTCTTTGATATTGTCAATGTTTCGGCTCGTGTTGATCCTGGGATCAACTGAATTTCTTGTTATGTTCCTATGATGCGGTTTAGCCTGAAACAGCAGCCTCACCACACACAGATGCTTTTTTTCCCGTGTTTTAATAATATATATGTGTCAACAGACGTTGACAAAAGACGAATCCCGGAACCGGCTGAACTCTGTCGGGTTTGTGTGTGCTGTGAAAGAGTGAAAGAGTTTTGGACTTAAAGAAATACAGCTTTAAAAAAAAACAAGAAATTCCTACGAGGTAGGAAAAACACCCCCGTCAAAGGGAAATAACCTTCTCAGTTGGTGGCAGTGACTGAGTGAGAATGGTTATTTCCCTTTGACAATTAAGATGTTCCTGTATAAGTCCTTGTATAATTTTAATCCACCAATAACTCCCCAACCGTGTGTTTGACTGGTCCCAATTTTTGTAAGGACCGCCTCAGGAATGTATAGAACCTGTTCACCAAGTTTGGTGACGATCGGTCCGTTCATTCTTGAGATCTATATGCGAACACAAACAAACAAACAAACAAACACATCGAGCGAAACCTATACACACCCCTATACCGGGGGTGTAAAAATCAGGTTAAAGGACTAACAATGTAATAATATAGAGTAAAAGACGGGAGCAGCCGCTCCTCTTTGTAGAACGAAATAGAGACACGACCAGTAACTGTTCTGCCCAAGGTGCACTGACTTGACTGTACTCGTACGGAGCGGGACAACATACAGCCGGGTTCCTTCATCTTATTCAGGACAGACTTTCCCACCAGTAGCGCGGGTCAGGAATATTCGTTCTTGCTGGGTCTTCCCTTGGGCTTGAGCCACATTGGTATTTCTTTCAGTCGCGGTGGGATCTAATAGCCACTGAGTTGTACATAGAGCTCGGCGCGTTGTAGCCAGCTGCTTGAACGTAGAGCGTTTACACCCAGTGTCTGACCTCACGGTCTGAAAACACCTCCACGTGGAGGGGTTTTGCTGCCCGCCCAGTGAAGATAAAGAGGGAAAATTTGCTCTGCTCGCGCGGCAGCAAGCACAGCAAGCAGGATGTCTCTGAACTGTATACCAGTGACCACGACTCCAGTGCGCTCTGTGGAGTAACGTTTTAGCTTCAAAGGCTTAAAAAAATACCTCTCTTGGCCCGCCTTCTGGTGAAATGAGAGGAACTTAAAAATAACAACGACATAGCAAATAATAAATAAATAAACAAATGAAAATAAAACAACAGATAAAGAAAATCAGTCACGTACACACAATATCATACAAAACGTGTTATGCACCATGATTAAATATCATAGCACGCTCGTTATTCTCAAAATACTCCGTGTGCTCCCTGAAAACAACCCCCCCCCCCCCACCCACCCCAAACACACACCGGCGACGTCTGAGTGGATCGCTGCCGTGTTGCAGGTGACAAAAAGATCGTCAACCCCACACCAACCGTACCATGTTGTAGCCTGTGTCAGCGTACCAGGTGCACTCAGCCGTGAGCCAGTATGTCTCGTCTGACTCCGCCAGTCATGCGTGACTGACTCTGAAGTGTCAGACTGTGATCTCTGTCTGCTAACTCGGGATACCTTCTATGCATGTCTGTCGTTTGTTTGTTTGTTTGTTTGTTTGTTTGCTTAACGCCCAGCCGACCACGAAGGGCCATATCAGGGCGGTGCTGCTTTGACATATAACGTGCGCCACACACAAGACAGAAGTCGCAGCACAGGCTTCATGTCTCACCCAGTCACATTATTCTGACACCGGACCAACCAGTCCTAGCACTAACCCCATAATGCCAGACGCCAGGCCGAGCAGCCACTAGATTGCCAATTTTAAAGTCTTAGGTATGACCCGGCCGGGGTTCGAACCCACGACCTCCCGATCACGGGGCGGACGCCTTACCACTAGGCCAACCGTGCCGGTCATGTCTGTCGTTAGTTCCGCGTCGTCCTTGATGTTCAGAAATCGATTTGAGGACCTTTGTCGAGACACTATGTCTTCTGACTCCGTCAGTCTTGCGTTATTGCCTTTGCAGTGTCAGACTGTGATCTCTTTCTGTTGACACCGTCTGTGCATGTCTGTCGTTAGTTCGTCGGGCTTGATGATCAGAAATCGATTTCAGGACCTTTGTCGAAAAGAGGACCTGGCAGAGCTTTCTGTGAGTCAGCGTTGCTCTCAAAGAATCTTAGAGGAATAGAGTCGCTTGTTCATTTCAATGCTTGCGTTGTTCTCTCAGGTGCCAGGAGACTGGTTCCGTATAACTCAGTCTCTCTTACTCCATTACTTCTTCTTCTTCTGCGTTCGTGGGCTGAAACTCCCACGTACACTCGTGGTTTTTTTTTGCACGAGTGGAATTTTACGTGTATGACCGTTTTTTACCCCGCCATTTAGGCAGCCATACGCCGTTTTCGGAGGAAGCATGCTGGGTATTTTCGTGTTTCTATAACCCACCGAACTCTGACATGGATTACAGGATCTTTTTCGTGCGCACTTGGTCTTGTGCTTGCGTGTACACACGGGGGTGTTCGGACACCGAGGAGAGTCTGCACACAAAGTTGACTCTGAGAAATAAATCTCTCGCCGAACGTGGGGACGAACTCACGCTGACAGCGGCCAACTCAACTGGATACAAATCCAGCGCGCTACCGACTGAGCTACATCCCCGCCCCTCTCCATTACACATGTCGTATGCATTTAGAGCGCTTACTGGCCTTTGTTTGTTATCCCGGGAATGGCCAGACAGACAGACATCGTCCACAAAAAGTTATACACTGTTTAACTTTAAACGTATAAGCAAACATACGTTTGTGCAAATGTTAACGTTGCCCAAAGTGATGTCAGAATAAATTATTGAAAGGCAAACTTGCCTGTAACAAAGAATTACTAGAAAAGTAACTTCACGTGCAAAATGAAACCCGATTTAACATTCAATTTAGAATTGTAATGATTCATCAGAAATGTAGTTTTGTTCATCTACACACACACACACACACACACACACACGCACACACACACACACGCGCACACACACACACACACACGCACACGCACGCACACACACACACGCACACACACGCACACACACGACACACACACACACACACACACGCACGCACACACACACACACACACACACACACACACACACACACACACACACACACACACACACACACGCACACACAACTGACACTGGATTCAGGTGTTTGGCTTGACTGGGCTTTGTCCCAGGTTCTTTCGTTTCTTCTTCTTCTTCTTCTTCTGCGTTCGTGGGCTCAAACTCCCATGTACACTCTGGGTTGGGGGTTTTTGCACGAGAGGAGTTTTACGTTTTAACACGCTGCTTTCGGGGGAATTCTTTTGTTTTATCTTTGATCTGTCACACCTGCAAATGAGTCGACTCCACTGCGGCCTAGCTGCATGCCTCGTGTGCCTGTTGTTCTCGGACAAGCTAGTCGACTCCACTGCTGCCTAGCTGCATGCCTCGTGTGCCTGTTGTTCTCGGACAAGCTAGTCGACTCCACTGCTGCCTAGCTGCATGCCTCGTGTGCCTGTTGTTCTCGGACAAGCTAGTCGACTAAAACTACAGTATCGACAATACAGGACGTGACGATCTTGATAAGAGATTACACTATCAACAAGGGCGATTCGGTCACTCTGACCCACGCGAAGATACTCATTCGCCTTCGATTTGCCAATGTCAAGGACATCAACCCTCCAAACGTATTAATTGGTAGGATTGGAGTATCTTGTTTAAAGGTAACACGTATCTCTTGAAGATCTCCGTTAGACACCTCGTTCAAAGAGTTCTTCAAACCTTGCTACGCTGCCTAAATGGCGGGGTTAACAGTCATACGTAAAAACCCACTCGTGCAAAAACATGAGTGAACGTGGGAGTTTCAGCCCATGAACAAACAAAAAAAAGAAGAAAAAACCTTGCTACAATGATCTGAGTGTGTAAACATAAGTTTCTGTTGTAGGCAGGAATTTTCCACCATGTTGAATGGCTTCGTGTGAGATATAAATATATATGAGCCAGACCTCAGTCTAAACGAAGAAAGGTTAATGTCAACCAACAGTTTGTCGTTGTGTTACAAGGAACTATATACACGTATGCATATCAACTTCCTGGTGTCATTTCTTCGCCAAATCATTTTCTGAGAATATAAAGTTGTGTGCGCACACCTTAGTTGAAAGAGCACTACAGTGATTAGTTGGTTGCTTAGCAATTTAGCTCCGGGGAGTAAAAGAACGTAAATAACGTAATAGTGGCAGTGCTGAAGTCATGTTCGACGAGTCAGTTGTTTTCTTGCCACTTTAAGTTGTACCTCCTGACTTTCGAGTAGTTGGAACAGGTTTCAGAATTAAAACTAATCAACTGAACTAAAGAAGGCCGGATGTCTGGTTAAAAACCAGTCCAGATAGATAGTACTGGCTGGAGAATCGGCTTTCTCAGTGTTTCTTTGGCAGTTGACGAAAAGTGTTTCTTCTTCTTCTTCTTCGTTCATGGGCTGAAACTCCCACGTTCACTCATGTTTTTGCATGAGTGGGTATTTACGTGTGTGATCGTTTTTACCCAGCCATTCAGGCAGCATACGCCGATTTTGGGGGAAGCATGCTGGGTATTTTCGTGTTTCTATAACCCACCGTACTCTGACATGGATTACAGAATCTGTTCCGTGCGCACTTGGTCTTGTGCTTGCGTGTACACACTAAGGGGGTTAAGTCACTAGCAGGTCTGCACATAAGTTGATCTCTACCCTTAACGTGACCCACCAGGCGGCCGCAGCCGGGATTCGAACTCACGACCTTCCGATTAAGAGGCCGACGTCTTACCACCCCGCCACTGCGCCCGTCGAAAAGTGTTTCAACCTGCCCCAAACTCACACACACACACGACTCACTCTTGATGTTCTGGCCAAAGATATGTAGTGATAAAACGAGATCGGTCTGAAGACCTGACAGCCGAAGCCTTCGCAATCTTCACGGAATGGATCTACAGACCTCGCCCCCCCCCCCCCCCTCCCCTACACACACCTTCCTCTCTGCCACGAGAGAACTCCATTTCACCTGGCAATAGACCTAATAATTATAAGACAAAAATCCTCGAGGCTGTTCACACACACACACACACACATACAGTACACACCGTATACACGCACACACGCACACACACACACGCACGCACGCACGTACGCACGCACGCACGCACACACACACACCAAAAAGGCCCAAAGGAAGGTCAGTTATTTGAACAATTAATTATAGACAAAACAAAAGTCACTATTACGTCTACCGAGTAGTCTTTAAAATGGACGGAAAAAATTGATAAAAATTTAAAATGGACTTAGCTCTGTTATGGTGTAGCTTTCCTGATCTCAAGATGTCTACCTATGCTTTTCCGAACATAGAACGCAACAACGAAGAGGCTTTATTCAAAGGAAGCATAAAACGGCAGGGTCTATAATTATGCACCGTGAAGTTGTCCTGAATGGTGAGCACAAAATAGATGCAAATTTAGTTTTTCCAAGCAAATCCGAGCTTCTTCGTTTAGACATTTCTATTAATTCATTGTTTTGAGATTAGGCACTCCAGAACATACGAAGATATGACAAGGGGATGTTATTTTCTGGAGTTTCTGTAGCAAAAATAAGGGAGGGGAAGAATTGTGGCCACGGATCGAGCCAGAGTATTCTGCC
Source organism: Littorina saxatilis (assembly GCF_037325665.1). Taxonomy (NCBI): domain Eukaryota; kingdom Metazoa; phylum Mollusca; class Gastropoda; order Littorinimorpha; family Littorinidae; genus Littorina; species Littorina saxatilis. The sequence goes on from NC_090255.1 coordinate 5,999,755, forward strand.
AAGTGCAGAACGGGGCATAGGGGGTGGTGGGGGTTCTGAAAGAAGGGGAATAGCTGGGGGCAGTCGTGCTTGTCGGGTGTCCGTCTTGATTTTTTGATTTTTTTTTTTGTTGTGCGGACCAGGAACACGCGTTTATCCTGAAACGTTCCAAACAGTGCATTGCTCTACCAGCTTCTTCTTGCTCCTGCAGTGCGGCAAGGGAAACTGACACGGTGATGACGTCAGCATGATCAATACTCATATATAACGGCTGATTGCAGAGACCACAGTCATAGACCTGTGGTCGTAATCAAATAGATACTAATTAACCAATACAGGACAGGTGAACTAATGTTTAGATCTTAATAGGAAAACCTACGTGTGGGAAGCCGAGCGCGGCTGATTTTAAGGAATAATATCTGAAGACCTCAAGAGTGAATGAAGCCATTGCTACCAGTTCTGTGAGACTATGTTTGATGCACACAGTGGAGATAAAAATAATGTTATCTGAGGTTGAGAAGCTTCAGAAACAGGTCGTTGGTGTAAAACTGATCACTGAGATCGTAGTACGTCTCTTTATGTGCATTTTTGCATGCTAAATACGAATTCGGTTACATCGAAAACAAGACCTGTCATAGTTCCACTGCATAGCAGTTCTAGTCCAAACAGCTACAAACGACAGGCAAAGGAAAAGAAAAACCCAAAGAACCAAAGGAAGCCGTGGCCAAAAATCTCTTCAGCCTGAGATCAATGCCGCTACCTCGCCTGCCCAACCTCTTCAGGGGCTATCAAGAACACCAGCACCCTCGGCGGATTGTACTGACTTCAAATGCTGCCAGGCACCAGACCCCTCTCTCGGCTGTGAACCGTTCTCCTCAACCTCCCGTCTCTCAACTCCCCCCCCCCCCCCCCCCCCTACTTCTCTGCTCCGCTCCCTGGGGCCTCGTGACTCGACTAGCAGGAGCTGCTGCGGCGAGCCCGAAATAGTCTCTCCACGCCGACTTGCCAGATCAACCATTTAGCCCTGCTTGTCGGTTTCTCAGGCCGAAGTACAGCCTATACATCCGCGTCAGTTCCTACGCTCTTGAACCAGCGGGGCTTTTTGTGTGTCACAGTGAGTGTAGCAAGGACAGGTTTTCCAAAGCTTGCATAGTAGTATAGACCTTCTATTGCTGAAAGCCACCTTCTATTGCTGACAGCCTTGGCACTGTCACCTCCCGGCGTTATTCTACTGGGTAAGAACGTGTTTGTCAGCATTTGCATGTGTTCTGCAGTTTGCTGAAGTTTTACTACTATACAGTCCCGAAGACGTTGAGAGTCGGTTTTATCCCGAGTCAATACTCCTCTCTTCCCGTCTCTGGCAGGAAGGTAAACGCAGCGAGCTCAGAGTGGAGGCTTTTTGCTGTGACAAGCTGCAGTAAGGTGAAGGAGCGGTGGGAGTGGGGAGATAACCGCGCACTGTCCCAGCCCGTAGTGTCACTCAGACAAGCAACGATCCAAAATGGCGGCCAGCACAAGACGGTGGCGGTGATAGCGCTGCGGCAGCCGCTGTATAGCCTATAGCTTCCCAGTGACGCACTCTCTCGTGCTCCCCACTCCACCCAAGGTCGCCGGCCTCAGTCCCAGCTGAGCTGGCGCGCTGCCGCAACCACGGCTTTGCCACAGGTCATTGTGTTGGAGGGAAGGAAAGGAAGGGAGAGAAGAGAAGGAAGGCGTAGCGTGGCTTGATTCATGTCGGCCGGCCGGGCAGGGCTTGTGTGTTGCGGAGTCTCACGCACAGCTGTCGCTCTCAGCGTGCCTGGCTAGCTGATCGACTGTTCTCCACTCAGCACGGCTGCCAAGCCGCCGCCGAGACCCTGTCGTTGTGCTTTCCGCCTACGTCACAGCGTGCTGGATTCGCAAGCGAGTCAACCCGGACATTCGGTCGCGTTCTTCTTTGTTCGCGCCTGGGTTAGTGACAGACATCGGCATTTCTACAGTATCGTTTTGAAGGCAGGCAGGATTCGTGAAAACGGATTTAGTTCAGTACTGACACAAAAGTTTAAAACGAATGTACGATTATCAGTGTGAGTTCGGAGAAACGAAGAAAGCGAGTGGAGCCGTGTGAACTTTGTCGTCAGGCACGTGCATGTGGTGGTGGACGGGAGAGATATTCATCGCCGCCATCTTGGTTGTTCGAACTGCGCATGACATTGCGTGGTCCAAGTCTTCAAGCTGTTGAACAACCGGAGTGATCAAGACTGAGAAGGTGAGCTTTCTAGTCTACTGTCAGTTGTTGAGAAGTCGAAGTTTTGTGATTAGGTGGAGTCATAAACAGACAGTTGTATGTTTCGAAGAATGAATGCGTTATTGGACAGAGTTTGAGATAACTGTAGGCCCTAAACAATCACGAGCCATCACGTAGTCGCGCACTTGGCACGCACTTGCTGTGTTCATGATGTGAAGTCATGATGGCGGCTTGGCAGGTGGGTGTTCTGTTGTTGTGTTACTGTATAGACCAACAAGAGACTTCTCTTGTGTTGCTGTAAGCGACTGAGTGTCAGTGTGTTGGTCTTCGGTGCATGCACAGCTGAGTAGACGGTCTACACACGAAGGCTCAGCTCGCTTGTTTACTTTCTAGCTAGCGTGCATCGACAGACCAGTGGTGGGATGGGAGAGCTAATTGATAGTGCTTTTGGAGGCTGGTTTGTCTGATGGGTCATTAGAAAGAAGGGGGAGGGTTGGCAGGGGGGGGGGGGGGGGTCGCTGCGCTTTGATGGATTCTCTCCCTTGAATGTGTACGTTGCGCGTGATATTAATGTTACACTTAGTTGCTGTCGCCTGTTTGTCAGTGTCTTGTCTGGTATTTTGTTGTTATTGCCGTTGACGTTCTTTTAGTCAGGATGTGCTTTTGACACCTTGGGGCATTCGATGACCTATTAGTATTACACTTACAGTTACTGTGCTGGATGAGCGAGACTTTGTCACTCTTTGTGTGTTAATTTACTGTTATGTATGCTTCAGTGTTTCCTTCAACAAGTCTTTGTATAAATGTTAGTGAAATGTGTTGTATAATGTTAGTGAAATGTTTTTAAAATTTAACACTTTGTTGGAGTACCAACAGTTGTAAATGATATATGATAGATAAATTTACATTTCTTGATTTTGCTGACAATGTATAATAAGAAAAAGATGTGTACTAATAAGTCTAATTGCAAGAAAAAAGATGACTTTTATTGATAGTAATAATATATATATTTATATGAAAAAGACCTACATTATATTTATAACTACCCCTTCAGGGGCGGATCAGTTGCTTTGAAAGGGGGGGTGCACTGACTTTGAATCGCAAGTGAATGTGATGGGCGCAAAGCGCCCGAATTTGCTAGGGGGGTCCGGGGGCATGTTCCCCCGGAAAAAAATTTTGGCCCAAAGAAGCAAAATGGTGCCATCTGGTGACATTTGAACTTATAAATAGTCATAGAATCAGTTTTCCAATTTTTTTAAATTTTTTTTATTTTTGCTGGAAGGGGGTGCACCTGCACCCTGTGCACCCCCCGCCTCGTCCACCCCTGCCCTTTGAGATTAGCTTGTGTATGTTACTTGTATTGTACTGCTTCTTCTTTTTAGTTTGTGGCCAGAACCTCCCACGGTTGTTACGTGTATGTCCGTTCTAACCCCGTCATTTAGGCAACCGTACTCCACTTTTGGAGGAAGCATGCTTGGTATTTTCGTGTTTCTGTATTTTACTGAGCTGATAATGATATTTAGCTATATTAACTATTGTTTACTTTGTAGACCTGAGAGTGAATTTGATGAGATTAATGATTTTGCTGTTCAGAGCGATTGGGTTTGTCTTTAAATAGGCCAGTTAAAACAACTCAAAGAACTTATTGTGATACTGTGGCTCAGGTTGGCTATCTCAAATTTGCTAAATTGTGCAGTTAAAACTTCCTTATAGATCAATCATTGTAGTTCCCGGTCTCGATCTTTACTGGTCATCAACGCATACAAATTACAATATTTTATGTAGCATGGAAATTTGGGCCTCTACTCTGGAACGCCGAAGAAGAAGAAGGGCCTCTACATATTTGCAGTCCAGGTCCAACTGACCTATTGTCCTCTTCGTCTACGAACAACACTGAGATACATATGAATCTTAGTAAAAGTTGTCAGCTTTGTTGATAAAAAAAATAATGGTATATGTATCATTAATATTATTATAGTTTTACACAGTTTCAAAAACTTTACATTCCAAATTGATAATACTGCAAGAGTAACAAACTGGTTGCATTTAAGTTTATATGTTTTAAACCTTGCCACTCCATTGCAAATAGGATAAAATAAAGGAAATGTATTGTTATAGTGTGCTTCAGAGTACAGTTCATACATATTAATTAATCACCATCTTCCGGTTGGATGTTTTTAAAGCGTATCTTTTTTGTCCTCGTCGGCAGTGCTCTCCCCGTATTAGCATGATAATGTTTTGCCGTGTTAAATAGGTTTTTTTTTCTTTGTAAAAATGAATGTGACTTGGGATTAGACAGGCGCAGTGGCGTGGTGGTAAGACATCGGCCTCCTAATCGGGAGGTCATGAGTTCGAATCCCGGTCACTTTCGCCTGGTGGGTTAAGAGTGGAGATTTTTCCGATCTCCCAGGTCAACTTATGTGCAGACCTGCTAGTGACTTAACCCCCTTCGTGTGTACACGCAAGCACAAGACCAGGTGCGCACGGAAAAGATCCTGTAATCCATGTCGGAGTTCGGTGGGTTATGGAAGCACGAAAATACCCAGCATGCTTACTCAACGAAAGCGGAGTGAAGCTGACTATGCTCTCAGAGCATAGTGTGGGGAACCCAAATGGGCAAACAAGCTCACACGTAACCTGAAAATTCTGGAACGCTGAAGAAAAATAAGAAGACTTGGGATTTATTCCCCCGAAAGTGGCGTATGGCTTCCAAAATAGTGGGGTGAAATCGGTCATACACATAAAACAACTCGTGCAAAAAGATGAGTGTACGTGGGAGTTTCAACCATGAACGCAGAAGAAGAAAAAGACTTGGGATTAATAAAGATGCATACTTAATTAAGAATTTAAAACAATTTGTAATTATTTTGTATTAAATGAGCTGCATGAATTCTTATCTTTTGGTTGTTTATGTTACAACTTACATGTTTCATGTTTTGGTATGTTGTTGTGTTATAGTTAAATACATTGATTGTCAGTTGAACTATAATAATTATGACATGTACTGTAGTTTGCCTAAGATAGTGACGTTTAAGATGGTTACGTTCGCTGACATTGCAGACTGTCCCCACATTGTCCCCCCACCCCTCTCTCTGATTTTTCCTGCCCCTACTTCTTATCTAACTGGTCCCCATGCCCTTTGCATTTATCATCTTATGCTGTGCTTGTGACATTGAATCATGATCTAATCTGGTGTGGATGATTTTGAAGCAGGCAGGATTATTGTCTTTCTAGAGTTAAAATACCCCAAACTTTAGAAGCCTCTGTCAATGACATCTGGTCGGGCAGCGACTTTTTCACAAGCACTTTTTTTTTCTGAGATCATTTTCCCTTCCCTTTTCCGCGCAGCCAGGCAAGGATTTTTCAATTCCTCTGTGTAGAGGAGGGTCGGTCGTGAGAGACGCAGCCGGCGTGGAATGAATTGAACGGCAGACAGCCACCCTGTGCTCTGCCACCATCACCACCACCAACCGGCTGCCAGCAGTAACAGAACACAAGGGAGTGTTCCAGAACCTCTTTAGTGTTCCTCTGCTGGCAGTGCTACGGCCTGCCCTCTGCGTGTAGCCGTGGTGGTTGTAGACAGTGGCCTCATTGGAGTTGGACTGGCAGACGTAGAAAGAGATGTCTGTGGGTTGGCTTGTCTGAAGAGTTGCGCGGCTTCTGTCTGGAAGCGAGCTAGCAGCCGGGAAGCTACCCCCTTCCCTCACTCAGTCTCTCCCCATCTTCTACCCCTCCTGCCTCTCAGCTGTCTATCCCCGAAGCTTCTTCAACTACGCAGGTTTTGGTTGCTCCGTGTTCTTTGGCTGCTGTTCTCAAAGATATTCTGCAGTGTGGCGGCATATCTTTGCAAGTCGCTCTTCAGCTCAGTCTGACTTGCTTCTGCATCGACTTGTCTTCGCCATCTTGTCTGGCACCACAGCAGACTTTGTTGCCATTCTGATCAGGCGAACGGAGTCTGTGGTTGGTTCCTATACATGTGTACTGATGATGCCGCTCAGATCCAGGAACGAACAGGGTTCAAAAGAATTCGTATTATATACATGAAGCAGACTTTTCTGCTAGGGTGCCAAACTCAGAAACACGCTGGGAAGGGGGGGGGGGGGGGTGGGTGGGAGGGGGGGGGGTGTCTACTCTAAAGCGGGGCTCACACACGGGCGGAGCAAGAGCGGAGCGGAGCAAGGAAATTGTCTCCGCTCTCCACCTGCCCTCTCACACACACGCTCCGATCCTGCTCCGGTAGGGGATTCCCCTATGATATGACATAGTTTCAGGCTCTACTCGCGCTGCCCGTTATTTGACACAGACATCAACACGGTGATCGCTGCACTAAATTCACGTGCAAACTGTAGTGACTCCAATGTGTTGGCAAGTGGTGACCCATTTTGTGGTTATTCGGCAAACTTGCGCGCAAAAGAGCACGGTTTTAAAACACATTATAGTTGAATCGCCGCGCAAGATCTAGATAGGCTTCTTTCGATGCCGAACGATTGTAAAAAAATTGTACAGCCTGATTCCACAGACATTCATGGTACTCCAGTTGCTCGATGAAATCGAACGTCTCTTCATCGGTCATCGGAGGCGCCATGTTTTCGATCAGTTACCTTGGGGGAACAAGGGAAGCAACTCACATATTATTTCCGGAGAAAGTGATGAGTGCGCTGATTGGCTGCACCGGAGCCAAAAAATAGAAACGTGTCCTATTCCTTGCTCCGCACCGCACACACCACTTTCTCCACTCCTGCAACGGAAGTAGCGTCATCTCTCCGCCTGGTGCAGCATACTCCACCCTTGCTCCGCTTGCTCCGCCTGTGTGTAAGCCCCCCTTAAGGGGATATAGGCCTACTTTGGCTGATGGGGTCTATGTCGACCAAAAGAGTGGGATTCCCTGTAGGTGGAGTTCCTGTAGGGGAATCCCACAGGGTGGAGTTTTTCAATAAAACTTGCAAACCATACTGGAATTTCTAAGAAAGATCGGAAAACATCAAATTCTACCGATGTCGCCTAGCGTCACGTGACTATCAGCGAAACGCTACAGGAACTACACCCTGTGGTATTCCCTGGATACAGGGATTCCACCTACAGGAACTCCACCTACATGGAATCCCACTCTTTTGGTCGACATAGACCCCATCAGCCAAACTCGTAAACATGCTGGAGGGGGGCCGGGAGGGAGGTGTCTACCCTAAGGGGACATATTTTGGGTCTAATAGAGTCAATGTTTGCTGCTTGCTATTTGTCGTCCATTTTCCTGACTGCACACAGAGAAAGGATTGGACGTTGGGATTGTATGACAGTATGGCAGGGGCTCACATCCATGAGAGGTGGCATAGGACAAATATCCTGGACAATACAAAAGGGATAGGACATTAATTTTGTCCTGAACAAAAATAAATCAATAGGAAAATTTTTTCTCGGACAAAACACGAAGGCAGGCAACTGTCAACCGGCTTGGAGGATTCACAAAGTTGCGACCCTTGGAAGCTCTTCTCTATAAAAAGCACATAAAGTTTCGTCTGCTTGGAGAGGCACATCGCTTCGCAAAACATCGGTAAAATAGCAAATCAAACTACTGTGAATTGGAAAGTACTGACAATGTCCGGATCAAATGAAAGAATAATCGGACAATAACCAATTTGTGACAAAAACAATTGGACATATGTCCTCTTGCATGAACAATGTCCAGGACATTTGGAAAAAAAATATCCGTGCTGCCTGAAAGCGCTACGCAGGGAGAGGTGGAAGGGGCGGAATCGCTATAGAAAAAAATTCCTCCGAGGTAGGAAAAACAGCCCCGTTGGTCAAAGGGAAATAACCATTCTCACTGCCACCAACTGAGAAGGTTATTTCCCTTTGACCATTAATATGTCCCTCTATAAGTCCTTGTAGAATCTTAATCCACCAATAACTCCCTAACCGTGTGTTTGACTGGTCCCAATTTTTGTAAGGACCGTCTCAGGAATGTATAGAACCTGTTCACCAAGTTTGGTGACGATCGGTCCGTTCATTCTTGAGATCTATATGCGAACACAAACAAACAAACACATCGACCGAAACCTATACACACCCCTATACCGGGGGTGTAACAAACCCACCTCAGGATGCACAGGGGAGGTACCGAGTGTGAGACCGATGTCCTGGCAGACCGCACCACAGGCGGGGAGGGTGTGGGAGACAGACAGAGAGTGCAGTTGAACCCCCCACTTTTAAGACCTCCAAGAATCTGTGAAAATCGGGTCTTAAAAAGGTGTAAATGTACAGAGGTTATGAACAGAAACAAAAGGGAGGGAGTCTTAAAGGGGGAGGGGGGGGGGGGTTACACTGTGTGCGTCTGGTTCTTACTGGCCGAAGAAAACATATTTCTGCAAGGGGGAAGCAAAAGGATGGCGATTGTTCAAGACCAAGAATAAAGTTGACGTGAGTCAGCTGAAATGTACTGACACGTCAGTTTCTGTTTCTCCTATTCTATGTGCAGAGCAGACCTAAAGGGTTATTGCAAACAGCGCACGTTAACGATCCCGTATTCTGCTCAATGCGCAGGTGTCCGCTGGTGAATTGATCAGATTAAAATGTTCGAGTCCGCAAATCTTGTCCTGTCGCATGGCTTGGCATTTCTGAAAGAAAACTCTTCACGGTAGACCTTTTTGGCATCTGAGCAGCTCTCGCGAGATATCTGCGAGACCTGCTCTTTGATATGCTTCGAAAGTCGCAATAAAAACGATCTTCGGCCTTTGCAGCATTCGCGAGATAGCCGACCATTTATCCGAAAGACATGGTCTTTGTTATGCTTCGAAAGTCGCGATAAAAACGATCTTCGGCCTTTGCAGCATTCGCGAGATAGCCGACCATTTATCCGAAAGACATGGTCTTTGTTATGCTTCGAAAGTCGCGATAACAACGATCTTCGGCCGCGCGAGATCAGATAGCCGACCAACATGCTTTGCTATGCTTTAAAATTTGCGAGAGCTCGGAATACCAAATGGGGTCTATTGCACAGCCAGTGTCGTATTTTGTATGGATGTGTGTGCTCACGGCGTTTCCTGTGCGTCCTCGTATTTTACTTTTATAGTGTCGTCCGTTATATTGACTCAACATGAATTTACTGGCATGTCTGGCTTGGGCGAAGACTGAGGACGTTCAATTTAATTTACGATTATCATCAGAGAAGCACTGACGTATACAATGGTTTATGGTGGGTCCAGGTCTGTAATTGTGTGTGTGTGTGTGTGTGTGTGTGCGCGTGCGTGTGTGTGTGTGTGTGTGTGTGTGTGTGTGTGTGTGTGTGTGCCTTGTCTAGTTTAATGTTGAACCTCTCATCTGGCAATTCTATCCTTGTTGCTTTCATCTCATTTCATTTAATTTCTGTCTGAATAATGTCCTCTCAGCTAAAATTCGTGGATGAGAGCTTGAGAGAGTTCAAGTCTTGCAGTGTGGGTTAGATTGTTTGTTTTAACGACTTCTCTGCAGATTTTACTGGTCGGTCTGACCGTCACCTTGCCTTTGACCTGCCCTGTAAAGTCAAACCTCCAAATAACGACCTTGAAAATGTCCAGAAACAATCGGTCGTCAATATGAAGGAGTCTTTATTGGGAATTTGCTGGTCGAGTTTCAACTGCTTGGCCGTTCACTCGTGGTTTCTCTTCTGTTGGTTCTATTCATGGCTTTCTTCTTCTTCTGCGTTTACGGGCTGAAACTCCCCCGTACACTCCTGTTGTTTTGTGTTTTTTTGCTTGACTGTGTTTTTACGTGTATGATCGTTTTCACCCCGCCATTCTGGCAGCCATACGCCGCTTTTGGGGGATGATCAGACTTTAACTTGTATACGATCGTCAACAGTTTCCGTAACACCAAGAGGATCGAAGCCATGTCTCATAGAAGAACCCATGATCCAACAAAGATCGATCTTGACAAACACAGCACATTAAGGCTTCGCTAGCTACCCTTGTCAGCGATCAGGCCGCAGCTTTGGGACAGTAATGAATAAACTCTAACTAATGTACGATTCAGGTGAGGCGTGTTGCGCTCGTGTAGTGACAGTGACGATTACCAGACATCTGTCACCTCTACCGACACCACACCCCATGCATGAGAATGACAGCAAACACTGAAAAGCGGGTTACACTACAGTTCGCCCCCAACAAAGAAGAGGCGCTAAAGTGAGCACTGTGAAGGGTGGCCTGGCCCAGTAGCGTCGTTGTGGGTATAGTGGTGGTGGTCATGCGTGCAGTCAGTCGTCAACTTCGCCGTGCTGTTGCGGCAGCTCACGGCAACGTCGCCCCCTTCCCCCCCCCCCTCGCCCCTAGCAGCACACCTTTCCTGACCCTCCCTTCCCTCCACCGAGTCAGTTTGACTCCGTCCAACCAGCACGGCGGGTGGGTGACATGCAGTGAACAGACAGGTGGGCTGGGGCGGCATGGAAGTCAGAAAGAGGAGGACTGGAGTTTCGTGGCTGTAGTAAGGCAGTTTTCCCTTTGCATGTCTCTTTGTGAGTTTGTCCCTCCGTTACAAACTGGCTGAGGCACAAGATAACAAGGAAAATGATGTACTCACCAGGTGAAAGGACAATAACAGTCGAATAATGAATTATTTTATTGTCCATGTTTCTGGTGAGTACGTTTTCACGGTGATCTTGTTCTTGTCTCACCTGCAGTCTCGTGTTCCTATTCTATGGCTGAGGCACGCTTGGAGTGAGATGAGGGCATTTCGGTATGGCTGAGGCACGCTTGGAGTGAGATGAGGGCATTTCGGTATGGCTGAGGCACGCTTGGAGTGAGATGAGGGCATTTCGGTATGGCTGAGGCACGCTTGGAGTGAGATGAGGGCATTTCGGTATGGCTGAGGCACGCTGGGAGTGAGATGAGGGCATTGCGGTATGGCTGAGGCACGCTTGGAGTGAGATGAGGGCATTTCGGTATGGCTGAGGCACGCTTGGAGTGAGATGAGGGCATTTCGGTATGGCTGAGGCACGCTTGGAGTGAGATGAGGGCATTTCGGCAGTTCTGCCGAACTTGTCCACGGTGAGGCAATGGAAATGACAAGAACTGGCTTAAACTTCGAAAGTATGGTCATTTCGGAAAATTACCTAAGAACAAATTCCTACCAAAGTCCCTGGAGTTTACGGTGTTTACTTGTGGTTTAGGTTGTGTTTGCTGTAGGAGACATGGTTATTTAGTACTGGAGCCATTTAACAGGTAACGCGCGTGGGTACATCGTTATGAACATAAAATATATAGAAATAAGACCGTCAAAATATGGGCTTGTTTCGATGTCACGAAGGACAAAGATTGTGAGGCAAAACGATACAATGTAAAGTAAATGTTCAGGCGTCAACACGTGGAGACTGACTGGCCCATTCAGGCCCGTTACTACAGTAGAATATATTTCAGAAGCATTAAAGGGAACTCTGAAAACATTAAAGGGAATCCTGAAACATTAAAGAGAATTCTGAAACTGGTTCCACACTGACACATAAAAAAAGAGAAGCTTCTCTCTCCTCCCCACCCCCCCCCCCCCCCCTCCTCCTTCTCTTTGCTACGCTCTTCAAGAAGAAGGTCGACGACGCTCGAACAAAGACACATCAACTCCGCAAGCTGCACTGGCAGGAAAAGGGAAAGAGCGGCTGCCGGTGTGTGTGGTCGTCACACTCAAACACTGAACCACGGACTGTGACTAAACCGTCACATCTCAGCCGGTTGAGGTCGGTTTCTCCCCCCGACCGTCCTCCCACTCCTCCCCCCTCCTCCGTTCCCCGTTCCCCGTCCTGCCTTCGAAGCTTCCCCTCCAGTTTCGCGTCCGCTGCTTGCTCACGTTGCACTTTTCTGTCTCTGGGAGGCTTCGGTGTCTCTTGCGTGACAGCTGCTGGTGGGGTTTAGTGGTTGCAGCAGTGCATGGGGTGTCATCCCAGTCTGCCGCATCCCAAGATCTGCCATGTCCCAATCTGCCGCATCCCAATATGCCTCAATCTGGCCAGTCTGGCGTAATTTGATCCGACATTTTGTGTTTCAAACTGTATCAAATTAAGTTTTCGTGGTTTCGATTTCACTTTTTTTTTATTACGTATTGCTGAAGGAATAGGAAAAATATAACTGAACGAACGTCAACTTACATTGCAAGATTTTAATACTGTGGGGCAAAGGCAAGGATGGGTGGGTGTGCTTTGGCTCCATACTCACACCCTTGTTCTTCTGACAAGAGATATTAATAAAATATGATCACACGCACATAACATCTTCACATCCTTGCTCTCTTGACATAGGGTAGTGTAGTGTGCACAATCTTCCTCCTTTTGGAGGACTTCCTCTTTTTCAACTTCTCCAGTTAATCTATGATATGGACAACCAGCACGGTAGATTGATTTTGAAGCTAACAGTAACAGCAACACGTGTACGTTCTTCTCATTGAAATTTTTTTTTACATCAGGTTTAAAAAAAACTGATGACATTTAAAACAAAAAAAAGTGTTATATAAGATTTGGCAAACCTTATTTCATCCCTTTTGACGGTTTTCTGCTCTCAAGTATGTCGAGCAATATATAGCTGTCCGCGGTTATCTATCGCAAGGACATGCAGTCAGAAAACTAACTGAACAAACAAGAGGTGTGTGTCGAAGTGGAACAGAGCCCTTGAGTGGTATAGTAGAGTGGGTCAGACGAGACCTCGTTTCAGCATCTCTCGGTCTCCCCACACCGACTTGGAGATCGACATTTAACCACACAGACATAGAAAGAGTCTCGGTCTATGTCTGTGGCATTCAACTCCGCTGCTATACTGTGAACATCAGACTAGAGAGAGAGAATGTTCCTCTCTGCGCGACAGTCAACTATACACCCTGTGTCTGAAAACACATCCGCGCGGAGGGGTTTTGCAGCCAGCGCAGTGAAGATTAAAGATGGAACATTTTTTCGGCTCGCGCGGCAGCAAGCAGGATGTCTCTAGACTGTATACAGCAACGTAGGCTCCGGATTGTTTAGTCCGGGTCAGCGGGACGGATCTGAGCGCAGGGAGACGGAATAAATTCCTCGTTGTATAATTATATTGCTCGACAATTTCCTGTATACACTACAGCCAGGAGCATACAGTGTATACTGGAGATTGTCATGCAAATGCAACAAGGAATTTATTCCGTAGGCTTATTTGCTTTGACGACCAGCAGAACTGATCTTGGTCATTGTGCAGAAAGAGAGTGTGTGAGAGAGAGAAATGAATTCCTCTGCTCGACTATCTACAGCATGCAGTCTGCAGTTTGAGGGCTTCGTAGTGCTAGTCGGCCAGCAGAACGGATCTGGAGAGAGAGAGAGAGAGAGAGAGAGAGAGAGAGAGAGAGAGAGAGAGAGAGAGAGAGAGAGAGAGAGAGAGAGAGAGAGAGAGAGAGAGAGATGAATTATCAATTACCCTCTGCACGACTACCTCCACGTCAGCAGTATTAGCTATGGGATTGAAGTTTGCTAGCTAGTCCAGGCATAGAAGGGATCGGCGCAGACAGAGAGAAAGACTGAGACAGATTGGAGCTGCGAAAGGGTTACATTCCTTTCCACCTCAGCACGACTGTTTCCCAGAACACTCAGCAGTAGGCTCCGGGCATAATTATGGTGGTCGGCCCTTAGAACTCAGTACATGCTCTACCACGGTCTCCGGTGTGAGATAAAGAGCGAGCTGTGGTGTCAGTCCCTTGCAAACTCCGCCACCACCACCACCTCTACTCAAAGCCTGTGTATGTCTACCACAAAAGCTTTACTTCTCGGCTGCTATCGCTCGCTACCTTCTCCTCTCCAAGCCCGAGTAGTATAGAGCCAGACATACAGGTTTTTGCTATCGCTCACTGCCCGCATAGTTAGCTGAGGAGCAAGTCTTTGTTGTTGCCCGTATTCATCGACCGTGCTGAACTGGGCTGGGCTGGGTCTGGCTTAGCTGGGTAGCAACGTAGAGAAGAAGTGAAACAAGAGGCGAAGCCTTCATGGCTCACGTAAGAAATCGACAAACAGTAACACAAACTCAATCACTCCGTCACACACACACACACACACACACGCACACACGCACACACACAGTAAGCATAGGTGACACGGTGCAAGAGTGCGAGACACTAGATCTAGATCTGTCTGTCTGTATGCTTTTCGTTTTACCCCGGCCGGTCATCTTCCACTGTCTCCACTAGTGTTGGCATGAAGGAGGTCTTCTGGCCATCACTCAGATCAGATTTTATACCAGGCGGAAAAACAGTTGGACCCATACTTTTAATCCTTGTCGCTGGCAACACGTGTCGCGATTGGATGTGTGTGTGTGTGTGTGTGTGTGTGTGTGTGTGTTTACTAGATCAACCCCCGCCCAATGTGGTGCAATTTTGGCAATAGTCGTAAATCTGGAGTAAGGTTAAACTGCCACGGTTCTGAAAATCGTTATCAGGTCAATCCACGCCGTCTGCAGAACTAGACCAGAGACAGTAGATAAACGTTTTCAGGCACGCATGCCAGACCTAGAATAATGGTAGAAACTGTGTGACCTGATAAACCTTTCCAAGCTTGTGAACCTTTATCTGATCGTGCGGACTCTCATTCTCAATGAGCTCTTTCTTCTTCTTCTTCTTCTTGTCGATCACTCAGATGGAAACGCCGGTTCCCCGCGCAAATCTTGCCGTGCGCTGTAGGTCGTCCAGACTGCCATAGAGCTTCCCTTGCACCGTGGTCGCCTCCGGCTCCGCCCAGAGCTCTTTCTAAACCGAAGACCTTGTGATTTACTACTAGGAGTCCCAGCATAGCTGTTTTATTGTTCGCGATACAGAAACGCCTGCACATTATAAATGGCAAATGCATGACCGCCCAGTCAAACATCTTCTACTGCCAGCGTAGCAGGAGAGTATCTTGATCACAGTAAAGTGTATGTCAGTAGTTTCTGGTTCATGTTCTCCATGCCTTGTGTGTGTGTGTGGTTTTGTATGTGTGTCTGTCTGTGTGTCGCTGTGACTGTGTGTGTGTGTCTGTCTGTCTTTCTGTCTGTCAGTGCTGTGTGTGTGCTTCTGTGTGTGTGTGTGTGTCTGTCTGTCTGTCTCTGTCAGTGCTGTGTTTGTGTGAGGGCCTGTGTGTGTCTGTCGGTCTGTGTGTGTGTGTGTGTGAGAGAGAGAGAGAGAGTGTGTGTGTCTGTTTGTGTGTGTGTCTGCGTGTGTGTGTGTGAGTTTGTGTGTGTCTGTTTGTGTGTCTGTGCTGTGTAAGTGGAGAAGTGGTCTGTGTGTGTGAGGAGGAGTTGGCTCGATCCCCAGTATAGCCCTCAGTGCGTACAGAGCAGTGTCACAGACGCCAGGAATGCGAAGCGGCGTGAAAATGAAAGCGTGGTGTTGTGTGTGTGGTTCACTGCAAGGTGACACACTGTTGGAGCTTGTGCTGGGAGGTGTGTGTGGTGAACTTTCACACGTGGTCACGTTTGTCTCTTTGTCATGGCGACAGTTGGCCGGCCGTGGCTGAGAGCGGCTGACACTGTGACAGTGACGATGGGGGAGTAGGGAGCAGGGGCGGGGGTATGGTTCATGAAGAGAGACATGTATGTATACCTCGTCTGTGTGTGCACGGTGTGTCAGTGTATGGCAAATGCATGACCGCCCAGTCAAACATCTTCTGCTGCCAGCGTAGCAGGAGAGGATCTTGATCCCAGTAAAGTGTATGTCAGTAGTTTCTGGTTCATCTTCTCCTTGCCTTGTGTGTGTGTGTGGTTTTGTATACATGTGTGTCTGTCTGTGTGTCGCTGTGACAGGCGTTTCTGTGTGCGCGCGTGTGTGTGTGATTGAGAGTATTATACTATGATGTATGTTAGTGTTACGTGTTCTGAATGTAAAAGTTGTCTGTTAGTGTTTACACTTCGTATTGTAACCTCTGCCTTCTATTCGGTAGGTCAGTCGACTCCCCCCTCTCCCTCTCTCGCTCTCTCTCTCTCTCTCTCTCTCTCTCTCTCTCTCTCTCTCTCTCACACACACACACACACAGTGGGGCTGCCTACACGCTTGACTGAGTCAGACCTCACTCTTTTTAAATTTGTACAGACGTATTGTTTTGGAGAACTATTCAGGACGACTGAAAAGTCCAATGCAGTCGGGGTTAAAATATTATCCTGCCTTCAAAACAGCTTTCTCATTTTCACGGCACTGGTTTTCTTTGGGTCTTTGTAACTCGCGTGAAATTAGATACAAAGGGAATAACATTGAAGGGAGTAGCCTCCCCTTACAGTCACGAGTCAAGTCCCTTGGTTTGTCTGAATCATTGGTACTTGCCCAATGAGTTTCTCTGACAGCAAAAACGATGTCAGTGTTTGTTCCACGTTCATTATGAAACGCACTTATATCCGTGGAGCTTTCGCCAATTTGAAACAAAACGAGTCGAAGCCCACCTCTTTCTTCGCGTTCCGGCGACGACAGACACCGCTGATCGTCTGCTCGATGTATCCGCGAACTACGCCGATGCTGATGCAGTTTTAACGATAGGGTAGCAGAACTGCTTTGAGACCTTGTGAGTTTTGCCTCTGACTTGGAGACACTGAAAGTGGGAGGGAGGGAGGACGGTTTGACCGAGGAGTCTTGTCTGTTGTGCGGCACTGCCGGTGTAACGATCTCAAATTACTCCTTCAACCAGTTTTCTCACCGGTCTTGTTGATCTCACATAAACTCCACACCGCTTATCCTCCCCAAACGGTACACCTAGTTGAGGGAGAAAAGCATGTCAGTTTTTTGCTTGTTATATGAAGTCTAATATCGCGCGCGTATCTCCAGACTCGGACTCAAGGCGCAGGGATCTATTTATGCCGTGTGAGATGGAATTTTTTTACACAATACATCACGCATTCACATCGACCAGCAGATCGCAGCCATTTCGGCGCATATCCTACTTTTCACGGCCTATTATTCCAAGTCACACGGGTATTTTGGTGGACATTTTTATCTATGCCTATACAATTTTGCCAGGAAAGACCCTTTTGTCAATCGTGGGATCTTTAACGTGCACACCCCAATCCGAAAGACTAGCACTTGAACCCACCACCTAGGTTAGGAAAGGGGGGAGAAAATTGCTAACGCCCTGACCCAGGGTCGAACTCGCTTCCGAGCGCAAGTGCGTTACCACTCGGCCGCCCAGTCCTTCGATTTTGGAGGCAAATATATCGTAGAAGACTGTATAATTAAACCAACACACCTTTTGGAAAAAGATACATTTTCACAAATGGTCAGAGGCACGCGAATGTTTGATCTTAGCAAATGACACAGGCAGAAAGAATCGTGTAAATTCCGGCAACACAGGCAGACAGCATTACTTGTCACATTTAATTGTGTGCATCCGTGCCTACTGCCTCTTCTCTCAACTAATTCAATGAGTTGAGGGTGGGGGTTGTGGTCGGGGTGGTGCAAGGGGTGGTGGTGGTACAGAGGGGTAAGGCCTAGCGCTCACCTATGTAACTCCAGCAGGACAGACGACGCACTGCAGCTTATCCCAGCCTACTACACGTTGCGTGAAAGAAAAACAGGCCAAGTACTTGTCATAATCCCTATCGCAGCATCAATAATATGCAGTGCGTCGTCTGTGCCGCTGAAACTGCGCAGGTATACTCTGCCCTTAACGGTGGTGTATGGGAGCCGCAGTAAAGGTCAAACCCCAATTCTTTTTCCCAAGTTCCCGTCTCTCCCCTCTTTCTCTGGCACCGGTAGTTGTGACCGAGACGACAGTCTTCTTCTGCGTTCCGGCGACGACAGACTCGAGTCTTCTCAGCCTTTTCCACGGGCCGAGGCAGATGATATGGTGACAGACCTATCGATTTTTGCCTGTGGGCGGGAGACACTGAAGGAGGGAGGACGGGATGTCCGGGTGACCGAAGGAGTCGGTCTGTTGCGCTGCACTGGTGATCGTCTGCTCGATGTATGCGCGACTTTTACTACGCCGATGCTGGTGCAGTTTTTGCGATAGGTTAGCAGAACTGGAAAGCATTGAGACCTTGTGTATGTGAGTTTTGCCTCTGGCTGGGAGACACTGAAGGCGGGAGGGAGGGCGGTTTGACCGAAGGAGTCGTGTCTGTTGTGCGCAACCGCTGATCGTCTGCTCGATGTATCCGCGAACTACGCCGATGCTGATGCAGTTTTAACGATAGGGTAGCAGAACTGCTTTGAGACCTTGTGAGTTTTGCCTCTGACTTGGAGACATTGAAAGTGGGAGGGAGGGAGGACGGTTTGACCGAGGAGTCTTGTCTGTTGTGCGGCACTGGCGGTGTAACGATCTCAAATTACTCCTTCAACCAGTTTTCTCACCGGTCTTGTTGATCTCGCATAAACTCCACACCGCTTATCCTCCCCAAACGGTACACTTAGTTGAGGGAGAAAAGCATGTCAGTTTTTTGCTTGTTCCTACTGTACTTTTTCCTTTCAAACTGAAGAGGTATAGAGTTCGTTACACTGGGTCGTCTGCTCGATGCACCCTCGAACTACGCCGATGCTAGTGCAGTTTTAGCGTTAGGTTGGTAGAACTGGAGAGCATTGATACCATGTGAGTTTTGCCAAGTATAGCTAGTAGAGCCCCTTTATAGACTTGGCTTTCCCAGAGTTTCTCACGCTGTCAGTAAATTTACCTCATAAAGGGGGGGGGGGGGGGGGGGGAGTGTTCCCCATTTTCACAGTGTCGTCTGGCAGAACTGGAGAGCGTTTAGACCTTGTGAGTTTTGCCAACGGCATAGTGGAGCCCCTGCACATACCTTGCTTTGACAGAGTTTTTGTAACAGTGTCAGTAACATTACAGAGAGAGTCCTTCTCCTTCGAAGATCCGATAGATCTCCTCTCTCAATTTAGTGGTCTTGAAAATAAATGGGGAGAAAAAAGTAAATTTTAAGGGGCTTATTGTCCGTCAGGTCTTAATTGCCTATTTTGGACATGAATTGGTTTATACGATTCGAGTTTTACGCCCTCACGGCTTTTTGATGTTTGCGTGTTTAGGTGGTATCAGCCATCTGCACTTATGGTAGAATGACCAAGATCTTTAACGTGCCATTGTGGTGACACGGGGGTGGGAGATGGATACCGTCTCTGGGTCTGCACAAAAAGTTGACCCGTGTCCGTCCCGGCCCGGATTCGAACCAGCGACAAATGGGGAGATGGAGTGTTCCCCATTTTCACAGTGTCGTCTGGTAAAAGTGGAGAGCGTTCAGATGTTCTGAGTCTTGGGTAGTAGCCCCCACAACGTGAAGCTGAGCGAGGAGGGGTTGAGAAAGTGATCGAACTGGAGGCCAGAGTCACGTGCGTTGTGAGGTTTGTTGCTGGTGGCGAGGAGGGGTTGAGAAAGTGATCGAACTGGAGGCCAGAGTCACGGGCGTAGTGAGGTTTGTTGCTGGTGGCGCTACAGCCACATCTGTCGTGCTGCTGCTGCAGCAGAACCAGTGAAGTTCGCTGCTGTGTGCAGTGGCTGGCATGCTGCCTCTTCCGTCTTGCTGGTCAAGTTCACGGGCTGTTGGCATGGCAGCAGTAGCAGCAGCTTGTTGTATGCGAGGGAGTGCTTGCTGCGGCTGTCGAGTCCATCTGCTGCTGGCACGTTTGTTGAGTGATAGCAGAGAAGGAAGGGCTGTTGTGGATTAGAGGTGTGGCGGGGTGGAGGAGGATGCACGTAGTGTCATGGAATAGGATGGAGGCTCACTCAATCGTTTTGTTCTGCCACTGTTGTTTCATCACCATGCTGATGTTGGCTACCTATCACTAAGAAGAAGAAAAGAGTAGAAGTTGTTGTTCATCGTGTATAACATGTATAAAACAGTTAAGCTATTTCCCTGGCAATCAGGCAGCCTTCCTGCCCTTCCTCTCCAACTTCTCTGTCTTTTAATGGATGAAAATTAGACACTTTAAGGCATCACATGCTGAGCCTGTGCCATCCATGCTGAGTGTGCCATCTATGCATTTTTTCCATCTCCCCTCCCTCACTCCATCTCTGTTTCATTAACACTCACTCTCCCTCTGTTTCTGTCTTACTCTCTCTCTATCTAACATGCGCACACACACACACACACACACACACACACACACACACACACACACACACACACACATCTCTCTCTCTCGCCTACCCTCTTTTATTTTATAATCTCCCAGTGTCATGCTGCAAACACTATCTCGCCATCACCCCAACCCCACCTGCAACCAATCAACCTATTTTTCTTTACAGGCTCATCAAATATAACTTTGATTGGTAGTAAAAGACAAAAGAACCAACCAATCAACTTATTTTTTCTTCCCAGGCTCATCACATACAACTTTGATTAGTAGTACAAAACAAAAGAAGGATTACATTTTCACTTTATATTTCAAACAAAATATGTTTCTGATTGTTTCAGAACACCACAGTTCACAGCACGATGAAAGCAAGGAGCTGAGAACTTGGCAACATGGAAGATCCATCAGACACCGCCACACCACCGGAAAACACCGCTGTGGAAGATCCATCAGATACCACCACACCACCGGACAACACCGCCATGGAAGATGCTGCCAACACACCACAGTCAGAGGACTCTGTCCCTCCTCATGGGGAAAAGGTGGAAGAGGAAACAAAGAATGACGACACAGCAAAAGACAGTACAGAAGATGCAGAGAAAGACGTTAATGCAGAATCAAAAACTGCAGAAAATGATGTCAAGGGAGACTCAAAAACTGCAGAAAATGATGTCAAGGGAGACTCAAAAACTGCAGAAAATGATGTCAAGGGAGACTCAAAAACTGCAGAAAATGATGTTGAGGGAGACTCAAAAACTGCAGAAAATGATGTCAAGGGAGACTCAAAAACTGCAGAAAATGATGTTGAGGGAGACTCAAAAACTGCAGAAAATGATGTCAAGGGAGACTCAAAAACTGCAGAAAATGATGTCAGTGGAGACTCAAAAGCTTCAGAGAAAGAAGAGCAGATGGAAGTGGACAAAAAGACAGAAGCCTCAAAGGAAGAGCCTGCGACTGAAACCCCGACTCAGCCGGCCAAAAAGGACAAAGAGAAACAGCCATCAACAGAGAAACAGCCATCAACAGAGAAACAGCCATCAACAGAGAAACAGCCGCCAACAAAACACAGCTGCACAAAATGCAAGTACACCACGCGAAACAAGGTCCTCTTTGACAACCACACCTGCGACAATCAGGACGAAGACAACGACATCGAGGAGCAGACCCTCATCACCTTGACCTTGGACAGCACCAAAAAGTATCACTGCAGTGAGTGCGACTTTGCCGCTCAAGGTCACGCCTTCGAGGAGCACCTCATGTGTCACATCATCCTCAGGCCGTACCAGTGCCTCTACTGCTCGCAGTGTTTCGTCAACCGGCGCGAGATCGGACGACACGTAGTGAAGACTCACGTTGGGAAGAAGATGAACTGTGCCCTGAGAGCCTTGAAGAGAGCCCGGGGTCTGATGAAGGCGGCCATAGAAACAGGAACCTACGAGTTCTACGCTCGTGTGGCTGGAAAAGTCCCTCTAGCTAACGACCCCAACAAAGAAAAAGCCAGGATGAAGAGGGAGAAAGGAGAGGCATCAGGGACAGCAATTCAGCAAAAAGAGACGCAAGCTGTGAAATCTGACGCCAGCCCTGGGAAGAAGTCTGATGTCTCGAACCTGTCCAGCGATGATCTCCTTTCACCTGCCAAGTCTGAGATAACAAAGCCGCCAGAGAATGGTAAAGAACTTGCCAAGCCCTCTGCAGAAGACGCCAAAGATGAAGCTGAACCCAAAGACAAGCCTCAAGATACCAAAGACTCTGTAGAATCTGCCAAAGAAGTGTCTGTTGTGAACGGTAGCCATGCTGAAGCAACAGGTGACGAAAAGACGTCCGAACTTGCTGATACAGAATCTGAAAAGAAGGGAAAAACACATGAAGCAAACACAGAACCAGAGATAGTCGGAGAAACTGAAGTTTCAGGCTCCATGGATTCCTCCGCTAAGGGTTCATCTGATGAAGTGGAGCCACCAAAATCTGACGAACAGAAAGAAAATGAACCTGAGGCAGAGAAGATTGAAGAGAAAACCAGTGGCAAGGAAAATAGAGATGCTACAAGCATGCAACTTTCAGAAGCTCAAGCTACTGAAAACAAAACAGCAGATGTGAGCCAAGTCGAAAATTCTGCAGCTGGCAATGAAGAGAAAATGGAAACTGAAGATGCTGAAGAAAAGATGGACACGGGGGAATCTGAGAAGCAAGAGGAAGAAGCTGAGACCAGTAAACTGGACGACTCCGCAGAAGCTGTCAGTGACGCTGAAAAGCGCAAAGAATCGGATTTTCACGACTCCAACTTTGACCAAAGCGAGGAAGAGGAGAGCAGCGTGGGATTGAAAATCGTAGCCGCCTTCTCCCTGCACAATGATGACACTAAAGACGCGGACAGCAACGACTCCGAGACTATCCGTCACAACCCAATTAACGATGTCACAAAATACGCAGCCAGCAACGACTCCGAGACTATCCGTCACAACCCAATTAACGATGACACAAAAGACGCAGCCAGCAATGACTCTCAGACTATCCGTCACAACCCAATTAAACAGAGTGTGAAAGAACCATCACCAGAAACGGAAACAAAGAAGGTAGAAGTGACACCAGAGGGCAGCAGCGTTCCAGCAAGCAGCGCTGAACCTAAGCGTTTCGAGCCGCCCAAAACTCTTGGCCCGCCATCAAAACCTGTCCCATCTTCGTCATTCCTCGGCGTCTCACCGACCTCTGACCCTGTCACCTCACGAGGATTTTCCGTCGGCCAACCCCCTGAGAAGAACTCGTACTTTTTTGTCTGCGGGTTTGGCTGCAGCTTCAGCTGTTTGACGTCGCCTGAGTTCCGCGACCATTTGATGTTGGACCACGCGGGGGAGTGCGCCTTCAGTTGTTTTCACTGCGGGTATCAGTCCCACAGCGAAGACGGGCTGGTCCGGCACATCTCAGCGCACGCTCACACCTACAGCAAGTCGGCCCCGCTCTACATCTGCGGAGCGTCTGCCTGCAAGTTCGGGTCGAATCTGGTGGCGGATTTCATCACGCATCAGTCGTCATGGCACCCGGATCTGACGGCGTTTCACTGTCACGACTGCGACGAGCGTTTTGGCGGTGTGGACGAGCTTCTCAAGCACTTTGAGGCCAACTTCTTGCACATCATCAACTGTCCCCACTGCACTGCTAAGACCACTCAGCGCAGGACTCTGCTTAACCACATCGCTTCCGTCCATCCTGGTAAACCCAAGATGGTGTCGGTGGCTAAGCAGGTCGTTTGTCGTGACCGCAAGCTGAACAACTACACGAGGTTCATGCAGCTTCGCTTCCAGTCCCCCTCGACGGTAGTCTCTTCACCTCCGTCCGCGACCTTGGATGCTTCTCGAGCCAATCAGCAAGCGGGAAGTAGCACCAAGAATAAATCGCTGGTGTCGATCTTGACGGAGCCTATCAAACCTCAAGAACGAGAACTGACCCGGCAAGCCGCGGCTAAAACGCTGACAGGAATCAAGACTGAAGCTGGGGATGAAGAGGATGATTGCTTTGACACAAACTTGGACGACAGTTTCGACGAAGAGGAGTACAACCGTCAAGGCCAAGGGGGAGGAAATATTGCCTACATGGGCAGCAAGCCAGATGACAGAGAAGTCGACAACTTCAAATGCAAGTTCTGCACCTTCATCGCGAGAGACCGCTGTCGGTTGGAAGGTCACGAACGCTGCCACGGCCTCCCCCCGTCCCGAAAGTCTCGCTTCAAGTGCATGTACTGCCCTCAGGGGTTCAACAACGAGCACAAGTTCAACTCTCACGTCAGCTGCCACCCCGGCCTCATCAAGTTTAGCCTGTACTGCTGCAAGCGGTGCGAGTTCGATTCCAACCAACGCCACATCATCGTGAAACACGTCCGCAGCACGCGGGACCAGGCGCACATGAGCTACGGGTCCAACGAGGACGACATGTTCGACATTCTCAACAAAACCATGGAGAGCAGAGTCCTCGAGTGCACTCAGTGCAGCTACATGACCCGCCACCGCAAGCACTTGGTGCATCACATCAAGCGAGAACACTCCAGCCCGAGAAAGACGGGAATTACGGTCGACTGCGACATCGTGGAGAAATACCCCAGCCAGTCTCTCGGAGCCAATAGAAACAAGGCGCTAGAGCTGGCGATGAGTCACGACCATGCGGCTCCGCTTCCCATCGGGGATGACGGCAACGTCAGAGAGAACCAGGCGCGTCGTTTCAAGTGTCCGATTTGCCAGTACCTCGTTCCCAGAGCGGCTGACCTCAAAGCCCACGTCAAGCGCCACTCGGAGATAGGGGAGATCACTCTGGTGATGTTCCGCTGCAAGTACTGCAGCGCCGCCTCGACGGCAAGGGAGATTATCTACGGGCACTTGATGGAGAAGCACCTGGGGAAACAGATCGCGCTGGTAAAGAGGATCGTGACAATCGACACCCGGGGCGCCGACAACGGCTACGCTGTGACCTCTGTGGAGGATGAAGAAGACGGACAGATGGAGACACAGAGCTTTCCCACCATGCCCAGCACCTCGGGAACCGCAGACAAGATGGTGCTCCTCATTCCGGACTCTGCGGGCGAGACTTTCCAGTCGCTGATGCAGTGTCCGTGCTGTGCCTTCGGCTCCTATGCTCGCAAGACCATCATTCTCCACGTCTCCAACCACCACCCAGAGGTCAACATCATGGGTCGTCGTCAAGACAACGAGGTCTACCCGCTAGAGACAACGTACTCTAATCCTGCTGCTGGTGCTGCAGCTTCTTCTACACGCATCACGCTGGGCGAGGCTCTGAAAGGCGAGATCTTGATCGTCCCGGACAGCCAGCAATTTGAGGAGCCCGTGCTGTGTCCCAAGTGCGATTACGCCACAATCCACAGACGCAATATCGTCCAGCATTTGGAACAGAACCACCCAGGCGTGTCCGTCATGGGTCGCAACGACTACCCGACCTTTGAGGGCAAGGGCAAGGACGCGGTGCAGGCCAATGCGACGGGGAAAGATGGCATGGTCATCATCGGCAGCGGCAGTCTGGACGAGAAAATTCGCTGTCTTTACGAGAACTACGGCGATCGCATGAAGTGCATGATCTGTCAGATGGAGCGTCCCAAGAAGTTCTTCATCCATGTCCACATCCTGCGGCACCTCAATATCCTGCTGTGGGGCTGCCAGTACTGCTCCCACTGCGGGCTCCAGAAGTACAAGATGATGGACCACATCAAGAAAGTCCACCCCGGCCGCGCGTTCTGCATCAGGTACATCCCCGTCAATGTCGAGGAAAAGGTCAACGAGTATCTCCAGAATGCTTCCGCTATCCGGGCACGCAGGTCCGGTGAGGAGGGTGACATCACCTCTCCGTCAAAGAGTCCCGGCTCCTGGCAGTCGGTGGGTTCCGATACGGACTTGAACTCGATGCGAATGAAGTACAAAGCCTCGCAGGACAAGCTGAGTAGTTGTACCATCGGGAGTGAAGATCTGGACATGAAGCTCGCCTGCCTGTATTCTATCGGCAAGGATAGCAAGTATCACTGTGTGGTGTGCGCTCAGGAGTTCCAGCGAAAGTTTGCCGTGCACAGACACATTGTACAGGCTCACCTCAAGGTCAACCTCATCGGCTGCGGCTACTGTGACCTTGAAGGCGTCGAACGACACATCATGATGGACCACATTATCGAAACCCACAAGTCGGCTCCGATCAGCATGCGCAACTTAGCGCAGAATCTGGAGAACAAGGTCGCAGAGTTCCTCAGCAGGATGACCTTGGACGCTGATGACGCCCTTGAACTTCCAGCTGGTGACCTTGGCCTGGATGATGAAGACCTCAACTTCAAGCTGCCGGAACCTCCCCAGCTCCCTTCCATGCTCCCCCCACTGGAGTCCCCTACTCGTGTCACTCCTCCACGTACACCCTCCCCCTCCACCTCCTCCTCCACCCACAAGAACCAGCTCAACCCCAAGCTGTTGCTGCTGGGCAGAGACACCCTCCACAAGCACCTCGGCTGTCTGATCGACGAGAGCTCAGGAGGGCTGAGGTGTGTGGTGTGTAACTGGGATTTTCCAAGGAAGTACGCCGCCCATCGACACATCCTCATGAAGCATCTGAAGCTGGGCATCATCGGGTGCCCCTACTGCTCGTTCGAGGGCGTGGAGCGGTACCAGGTCTTCACCCACATCAGGGAGGAGCACAAGGACTCCGAGCTCAGCCTGCACTACCTCAACGTCGACCTTGACGCTATCGTCGCCAAGTTCATGAAGAATCTCGCCAACGGCACCGTCAACCTCAATGACAGAACCCCCCCGCCATGGAGCATGAAGAAAGTGCCCAAGAAGGAGGCAGTGTCTGACGATGAGAGTGAGGCCGGGCCTTCGACATCTTCCGGAAGTTCTCATGGACTGGTGGTCGCCATGTTCGGGAAGAAGTCCACGGTGAACGTCAAGGAAGAACCCGTGGACGATGATGACGACACGTACGTCCAAGAACCGTTGGACAGGGAGTTGAATGGAGACAACGAAGACAACAGCATCGACTACGACAGCTACGTGGGGGTCATGGACGAGGAAGACCGCGAGGTTCGTTCCATGTCCTTGCAGTCCGCCAACGGTACCAAGGCCAAGGTCGCGACGGATGTTCAGACCAACATCCGCGTCATCACCATCAAGGAGAAAGGCTTCAAGCGCCACATCTGCGAGAAGTGCAAGTTTACCTCCCTCCACCGGTCCAACATCGTGCGTCATATCTACCGCGTCCATGAGCAGTACCGCGAACAGGAGTGCCCTTCCTGCAACTACAAGACTCTGAGTCGCGTTCTCATCGAGCAGCACATCCGGAATGAACACCCCGGAACACCCTACCCTGGCGGACTCCCCAACCGAGCCGTCAAGCGAAAACCTGACATGAGTCTCGAAGACTTGGAGTACGACTCCATGAAGAAGTGTAAAGCAGCGGCAACGTCCAAGCGGCGTGAAGCCGACATGCCGCTGTTGAACAGCGCCAACACGCAGCTCTATGCGTGCGCCTACTGTAACTTTGAGACCATGACGCACAAGGACATCGTCCAGCACACCCGAGAGAAACACACCCCTGGGGAGATGAAGGAGGAGGATGAGGAGGAGGGAGATGCTGACCAGACTAAGGACGTGGAGATGGGAGAGGAGGAGAGAGAGCAAGAAACTGAGGACACAGAGTTCGAAACCTTGACCAAGACCGTGAAGATGAACCATGTCGATTTATCCAAGGGCGCTGAAGACTCACTGTGGCAGTGCTTCTACTGCAGCTACAAGACGTCCAACGAAGGCGACCTCAAGGTCCACTTTGCGGACACTCACCCCGGCAACGTGTACAGAGCGAAGAAGATCCCAACCTGGCGGTTCGTGTGCCGCAGCTGCCACGTGAAGACCAGAGCACACTCCAAGATGAGATATCACCTGAACCGTCACATCAACTATCGCCCGTACACTTGCACCACCTGCGGGTCGTTCTACCCCTCCCCTGACCAGTGCCGCAAACACTGCCGTGCCAACAACCACAACGAGACTTTCACCTACGTCAAGATCCCGCGCAAGGAGCGGCGCCTGCAGGAACTGCTCAAAGAGTGCCAGGAAATTGCCATGGCGCTGACCAGAAATCCGGAAGAGGCGGAAGCTTTACACCTCTCCCCCTCCCTCTCCCAACCCATCCCCTCCAAGCGCAAAGCCAAGAAATCGTTCTCGTCGACCTCGCACCCCGTCCCCCCGCCGGCCAAGAGGGGGCGGAATTACGAATACGATGCCCCCTACGCGCCAAGAGGAGGTAACTCTCAGCGGGATGAGAAGCAGCGCGAGGAGGACATGCAGATGGTGTGCGCATGTTGCGAGTTCACGGCGCAGAACGTGTGCGATGTGTGGCTGCATTTCATCAAGGATCACGATGCGCAGGAGTTCCGATGGATGGACGCCAACACCGGACACATCTGTACCGAGACTGGCGAGATTACTAATGCTAAGGTGAGTCAGAGGATTAAGATCTTTATATTTTGTAGTCTTTTACTTTTAGAATGTGTGCATAACAGTTTTGGTAAATTGAATAATTTTCTTGGAGTCAGTAACAAGACACAATAAACACATCTCTTAGATTTTGACCCCCACCTGGTGCACTTACCTTGATCGTGGTGTGGGGGCTTGCGTGCCTTGACAACCTCCGGAGCTATGTCGGCGGGGACCTCGTGTCCCTGGTAGGTCCAACCATGCCGAACAGATCCGCGTGAGGTAGAGGCCAGACTAAAATGTGTACCCTGGTCCTCCAGGTTGGGGGTTCAGCTTAGGGCCAACAACTCTAACTGGTAAAACTGAGTGAGTTACAGAAACAGCGACAAAGGAAACGCTGCCCTACACGCCACCAGGCGTGAAAGGCAGTAAGTAAGTAAGTTAGATTTTGAAGTACATGTACCGGTAACCTCTTCAGAAAGCCAGAAAATAATGTTTAAAAGCCAAACATCCAACAGTTTCAGCAAAAACCTGTTTCAGCTCGGTGCCATGCCTGGAATATGGCAGTTTTAATATTGTATCTTTAGAATGGCTTAGTTTTTAGCACTGAATTGGATGTAGTCTTCAACATGTCAGATTTTTCTGTGGTTTAAGCTATATTTTGGTTCTAGGCTTATGCCAAACAAACTTCAAGCAGTCTGATCAGTCTCTTTTTTGTGTGTGGTGGGGGTTAGGCCAACACCAAAAAATAGTCTGTTTACGGTAACATAGGCAAACAAAAATAGGGTCGGTAGGTCGGGATTTTTTTTCCATTTTTTTTTCTAAAAAAAAACATTTTTAAGTTATTTTGCCAATAAACTAATTTTTTTTTTTCCCCCAAATGCCAAAAAAAAGTCTAGGGTCTCGTGAAAAAATAGGGTCTGTCGGGATACCGTAAACAGACTATTTTTTTTGGGGGGGGGGGGGGGGGGGGCCTTAGATAAAGGGGGAGTCTTAAATCGTGGGGTCTTATAAGGTGGGTCCCACTGTAAATGATGACCATGTTGTCCCTTTGTT
Organism: Littorina saxatilis; assembly: GCF_037325665.1. NCBI lineage: Eukaryota > Metazoa > Mollusca > Gastropoda > Littorinimorpha > Littorinidae > Littorina > Littorina saxatilis. Next base: position 6,028,954 of record NC_090255.1, read on the forward strand.
TCCAGGATATCCCCCCTGACCTGGAGGCCCCCCCAGGCCCCGGCTACTCCACCATGAGTAACCGCTTGCTGAGCTGCCACCACTGCGAGTTCACCACCTCCACCGTGCAGGCCGTCAAGTCTCACCTGAGGAGACACCTGCCCAAGCGCTTCCTCTGCCCCTACTGCAGTCTGCGCTGCAGTCGCAGGTGAGCGAGGATTTGGTGTGGGGAGGGGTGGTGTAGGTGGGTGTGTCGTGTGGTTGGGTGCGTGCTTGCATGTGTGTGTGTGTGTGTGTATGTGTGTACAGGGTTGGATCTAGGGGAGTTTCCTGGATTCCGAAAGGTGTGAGTGTGTGACAGAGAGAGAGAGAGAGAGAGAGAGAGAGAGAGAGAGAGAGAGAGGGGGAGGGGGAGGGGGAGGGAGGGGGGGAGGGAGGGAGGGAGAGGGGAGAGGGCGGGAGGGAGAGAGGAGAGGGAGGGAGGGAAAGGGAGGGAGAGAGGGAGGGAGAGAAGGAGAGAGAGAGAGGGAGAATGGGGGAGCAAAAGAACAGAATAAGCATCAATGTCATTTATACTTCAGCGCCACACAGCAATTGGATTGTGTGTGTGTGAGTGTGTGTGTGTGTGTGTGTGTGTGTGTGTGGTGACATAATTGTTATGCTTTTTCACAGAGACACCATCACGCAGCATGTGCGCTGCGGTCACAAGGGCAGAGAACTCTGGACGATTTACTTCCAGGTGCCAGAAGGGTTCGTCCCCGACGCTGAGGAAGCAGAGACCACCACAGAACTGGCCGAACCCCAGGTCACTTTTCAGGTGAGGCTCTAGTTTTGTTGGGTTTTTTGTTTTTGGTTTACCTAAATTTCCCAGCCCATCAAACCAGGAACGTTAAAAATATTATTTTCAATTCACTTTTTTTGTTTTTTTGTTGACACTATGAAAATTCTACCTGATCAAAAAACAATAGTAATACAATCAAAAATGACAAAAAAGCAACAAAAACCACAGAGGCTCTATTGTTTGGTCTGAGGGGAAGGGAATGTGCTGTTTAGCAGTTTTGAAATGTCATTACCTGTGAAGTACTTTGGGTCAAAGGAATGGAGTGATTTAAATATGCTGTTTATATGCCTTTGTCGTCCTATCAGCATAAAACAAAGCCTTTGATGATGATCATTGAGAATGATAATGATAATGACAGCTTACATATCGTCAACTACAGGAATCTATGCTTTTCGCATAGAATAAAAACATACTATTTGAACATCAAATACAAATACATTCTAGCAAAATAATGTGAGTCACTTGTTAATTTCAATGCCTGTTATTTTCTCAGGTGCCAGGAGATTGGTTCCGCACAACTCTCACTACTAATGTCTTCCGTATTTAGAGCGCTTATGTCCCTTTGTTTCTTTAAAACTTTTGATGGTCTCAGCTGATACAAGAGCATGGCACTTGACAGGGTTATACCCCATGCACTGAAAAGAAAAATAGTTTCTGTTGAGGGAAACCAAAGTACAGCTCAGCTGTGCAAGGGAAGCAACTGTGACTAAAGGATCTTCTCTGATTTGTCTCAGTGTATGACGCATGGCTTCCACCTCAAATGCTTGTGTCTAAACCTTAGTCAGTGGAAGCTCTGTTTTGTTTGTTTGTTTGTTTGTTTGTTCACACTTTTCAAAAGAGATCTTGCAGTGTTAATGATGACTGTCATAGTAACCCCCCGCTGGTTAGGGGGGAGAATTTACCCGATGCTCCCCAGCATGTCGTAAGAGGCGACTAACGGATTCTGTTTCTCCTTTTACCCTGGTTAAGTGTTTCTTGTATGGAATATAGTCAATGTTTGTAAAGATTTTAGTCAAGCAGTATGTAAGAAATGTTAAGTCCTTTGTACTGGAAACTTGCATTCTCCCAGTAAGGTCATATATTGTACTACGTTGCAAGCCCCTGGAGCAAATTTTTGATTAGTGCTTTTGTGAACAAGAAACAATTAACAAGTGGCTCTATCCCATCTCCCCCCCTTTCCCCGTCGCGATATAACCTTCGTGGTTGAAAACGACGTTAAACACCAAATAAAGAAAGAAAGTGTTATAGTACAGTGGAACCTTTCCTTTAGACACCCCAATGTAAGACTTCCTCCTTTTTAAGACTTTGCTTTTTCACATTTTCTGTTCATAACCGCTGTAAATTTAACCCTGTTTTTAAGACTTCTTCCTTTTTCAGACCTGATTTTTTTAAAGATTTTTTTTTATTGATTGCTTGCTTGTTTCTTTTTTGATACTTTTCAAACGAGATCTGGCAGTATTACTGTAGTGAGAAGCTGGCAGTGTTACTGTAGTGAGAAGCTGGCAGTGTTACTGTAGTGAGAAGCTGGCAGTGTTACTGTAGTGAGAAGCTGGCAGTGTTACTGTAGTGAGAAGCTGGCAGTGTTACTGTAGTGAGAAGCTGGCAGTGTTACTGTAGTGAGAAGCTGGCAGTGTTACTGTAGTGAGAAGCTGGCAGTGTTACTGTAGTGAGAAGCTGGCAGTGTTACTGTAGTGACAAGCTGAGAAAGGAAATCAGAGTTGGATTTTTCTCTTTTCCAGTCATTGGTCTTTGTCTTTTTTTTCCTCGCAAATGTATGAATTGAACATGCATTTCATCATAAAAAATTTTAAATCCAAATATTATGGATGAATTGAACATGCATTTCATCATAAAAAATTCTAAATCCGAATATTATGGATGAATTGAACATGCGTTTCATCATAAAAAATTCTAAATCCGAATATTATGTATGAATTGAACATGCATTTCATCATAAAAAATTCTAAATCCGAATATTATGGATATGTTCGGATATCTAAAAACACGTTATGTACAGGGATCAAAAAAGTACTGGGAATGGGACAATATCAAATGCACAAATGCACTTGTAAAATGTCACATTCCTCAATACAAAAAAAGACTAAGAAGTGGTGTGCAAATGTTCAAAGATACAATTAATAGGGCTTTAATTATTTATGTATCTGTATATTTAATTATTTATTTATTTATTTATTTATGTATTTATTCATTCATTCATTCATTCATTCATTCATTCCATTCCATTATTTCATTATTTCATTATTTATTTTACAGACACAGGAAAGTATTGAAGAAGCAGCCCCAGCCGCAGCAAAAGCCCCTGTGTCAGCCCTAGAGCGGATAAAGTGCGGCAACTGTGACATGCGACTTGAAAGTGTGGCGTCAGTCTATGAACATCATACCCAGGACCACCCGGAGATGGAGTTTATGTGGGTGAATTCCTCTAATGGGTACACCTGTACCCAGACAGGAGAGGTGAGTTGAGAATGCAAAGTTAGTTTTGTGTTGTCTCCTGCATCATTGCAGGGAACCCATACAATGAAGATTTCATTTTGTACTCTGGAGTGTCTAAAATACGATTAAGGTTGGTGGGAGAAAAAAAATATGACAACAAATATTTCTAGACTTCTTGCATGATTGTTGCAATGACTACAGAAGGCTACCAGCTTAGAACTCGATTGTTGCAATGACTACAGAAGGCTACCAGCTTAGAACTCGATTGTTGCAATGACTACAGAAGGCTACCAGCTTAGAACTCGATTGTTGCAATGACTACAGAAGGCTACCAGCTTAGAACTCGATTGTTGCAATGACTACAGAAGGCTACCAGCTTAGAACTCGATTGTTGCAATGACTACAGAAGGCTACCAGCTTAGAACTCGATTGATGCAATGACTACAGAAGGCTACCAGCTTAGAACTCGATTGTTGCAATGACTTCAGAAGGCTACCAGCTTAGAACTCGATTGTTGCAATGACTACAGAAGGCTACCAGCTTAGAACTCGATTGTTGCAATGACTACAGAAGGCTACCAGCTTAGAACTCGATTGTTGCAATGACTACAGAAGGCTACCAGCTTAGAACTCGATTGTTGCAATGACTACAGAAGGCTACCAGCTTAGAACTCCCTTCTGTTTAAGACCTGATTTGTTTAGGTCTTGAAATGGTAGTTTCACTGTAAATGAGTTGGGAAGAACAGCAGCTATCACACCCTCATTTTTAATTTTTTTACAAATATCTTTAGATGTGTCCAGCAAATCCTTGTGGGGTGGGGGGAGAGGGAGGGGGGAGAGGGGTAGGAGAGAGGGGGGTGACAGGGAGAGAGAGAGGGGTAGGAGAGAGGGAGAGAGAGAGGGGGGAGAGGGAGAGAGAAAGGGGTAGGGGAGAGGGTAGGAGAGAGGGGAGAGAGAGAGGGGGGGAGAGGGAGAGAGAGAGGGGGGAGAGAGAGAGGGGTAGGAGTGAGAGGGAGAGAGAGGAGGGAGAGAGAGAGGGGAGAGAGAGAGAAGGAGAGAGAGAGGGGGGAGAGGGAGAGAGAGAAGGGAGAGAGGGGTAGAAGAGAGGGAGAGAGTGAGGGGTAGGAGAGAGTGAGGGGTAGGAGAGAGGGAGAGAGAGAGGGGGGGAGAGGGAGAGAGAGAGGGGTGGGAGAGGGAGAGAGAGAGGGGTAGGAGAGAGAGGGATAGGAGAGAGGGAGAGACTGGACGAAGAGGAGAGTGAAGACTGCACACAAAACCAATAATGTAGAAAAGGAAAAGGGAGCATTGAAGTAAGCACCTTTGGGAATAAACCGGTCCTTACTCTTGGCTATAAACTGCGTGAGACTGTCCCCTGGCATAATTATTACATTTCAAACACGTGTTTTATACAACCTCATTTTTTTACTCACCAGGTGATGGATGCCAGAGAGCAGTCCCCGCACCTCTTCTCACAAGACGGCTTCACCGTGGAGACCAACAGCGGCAACGTGCCGACCTTCGCCTGCAAGTTCTGCTCCTTCACCTCGGCCTTCGTCCAGGCCATCAAGTCGCACATGAAGAGTCACTTGCCGCACGGCTTCATGTGTCCCTACTGCTGCATGTGCACCAACAGCAAGTAAGTGTGTTGTGATTACAGACCTGTTTACCCTTACGATTTTGGCGTAATTTATTACGATTTTCTGAAAAAAATACGCCATTCCGCTATCCGTGTCAAGACTACGATTTTCATAAATTAAAAAAATGTAAAAAAAAATTTTTTAATTTTTTTTTTTTTTTTTTTTAATCTATTCACATGTTTGGCATTGTTTTTTTCAATGGCAAAATGGGGTGAAAAAGCACAGGACTGACCAGAGATCATGTCTGTCTGATGAGACGCTGGAGAGCCTTATTCTAGTGGTGAAGTCTCGCCCTCACTCATTCGGCAAGCGAAAGTACAGTAGAGAAGCGCTTGACACACTGAAAAAGGCCTACTACGAGCAAAAGAAAAAGAATCAGTGATGCATGTGCTTTTGATGTGATCTTCTTTGAAATTATGATGACTACAAAAACTGACTGATGTGTATGATTGCGTTTCGCAGACACAGTTGTCATGTGCGTTGTAATTGGCGACGAATGCTGGATGATTACTATTTTTGTGCCAGGATTACTATTTTTGGGGCTGAGCATTACTCCAAAACACTTATGGGGGTAAACAGGTCTGTGATTATCTTAGGTCACAAGTTTTGCCTTGTGTGTTGTGGCATGCGTTTACGTCATTGTTTAGCGTTTGAAGGTTCAGGTTCGGAACTTAGATGTCCGCTTTTACTTGATTCCGTGACACACCTCAATATGCACATGCATGCATGCATATACACACGGACGCATGCACACACATGTACACACACACGCACAGATGCATGCCAGCACACATGCAAACACACACACTTTTTTTTTAGCTTGACGAGTTGTGTTACACGTGTACATCACAGCAAAAAAACTGACTGCTTTAATGAACTGTGATCCTTTTTTTTCCCTCCGCCAGAGAAAAGATGACGTCACACCAATGCTGACACTTCTAAAAGCTTCTTATTATTTTTGCTTGAGGGGTTCGATTACACACAAAAATCTGCTTTATTTACTTCTTTTTACATTTAGTCAAGTTTTGACTAAATGTTTTAACGTAGAGGGGGGAATCGAGACGAGGGTGTGGTGTATGTGTGTGTGTGCGTGCGTGTGTGTAGAGCGATTCAGACCAAACTACTGGACCGATCTTTATGACATTTGACATGAAAGTTCCTGGGATTGATATCCCGGAACATTTTTTTCTTTTTTTTGATAAATGTCTTTGATGACGTCATATCCGGCTTTTCGTGAAAGTTGAGGCGGCACTGTCACGCTCTCATTTTTCAACCAAATTGGTTGAAATTTTGGTCAAGTAAAACGATTCAAATTTACGTTCATCTTATTCTCCATCATTTGCTGATTGCAAAAACATATAAATATGTTATATTTGGATTAAAAACAAGCTCTGAAAATTAAATATAAAAAAAATTATTATCAAAATTAAATTGTCCAAATCAATTTAAAAACACTTTCATCTTATTCCTTGTCGGTTCCTGATTCCAAAAACATATAGATATGATATGTTTGGATTAAAAACACGCTCAGAAAGTTAAAACAAAGAGAGGTACACAAAAGCGTGCTATCCTTCTTAGCGCAACTACTACCCCGCTCTTCTTGTCAATTTCACTGCCTTTGCCATGAGCGGTGGACTGACGATGCTACGAGTATACGGTCTTGCTGAAAAATGGCATTGCGTTCAGTTTCATTCTGTGAGTTCGACAGCTACTTGACTAAATGTTGTATTTTCGCCTTACGCGACTTGTTTATTCATGGGCTGAAAATCCCATAGCTTTCACGTGCATGACCATCTTTACCCGGCCATTTAGGCAGCCATACGCCGCTTTCGGGGGACCTTCTTTACTGAACTGTAATCTGTTTTCCCTCCACCAGAGAAAAGATGATGTCGCACCAGTCATGCACGCACCGAGAACAGGAACCTTGGGTGCTTCACCTGAGAATGCCGACCGACTCCTCCTCTTCATCATCTTCAGCGGCGGCGTCATCAACAGCGGAGAAAAGTAAGGATCGCCCCATCCTTGTGTGCTAAGCATCCTTTCATCCCTAGTGCTTGGTGGAGACAGTAAGTTTGTGGCGCTGCACAGCACAGCCCCCCCTACCCTCCCTCTCCCTCCCTCCGTAGCTTTCTCTATCCTTCTAACCTGGTGCCACTCTCGCGCACTCTGGAACCAGGGTTTGAAAGTTCAGATTTTGGGAGAGAACATATAAATGTTAACCAATCCAACACTGCTGTTGGCTCCAATTGGCTTGATAACTTCCTTGTGCACTTCAGCCCTGCTGTCATATAAAAATGCTGAAGAAACAAAATACCCATGAACAAAACACACACAAAAAGCCCCCCCTAGGATAATTATGGTTTGAACAGAACGTGAAGAGAGAAGATAGTTTTTCACCATTTATCAGCATGGCCTTCAACATTATTTTTTAGCAAACAACTTTGATGTGGATAATGTTTTTAACAGCAGTAAATTGAAAGCTGAAACATAAATGTCAGTTATTAAGTAGCCTGGTTCCAGCGTGCAGAGAATATATGATTTTTTTTAGAGAAAAAAACTCTTGCCAGGATTGCATGGGATGTGAAAGAGTGAGTACCTTTGCTTTTTCTTGGACAACAACAACACATGATTCGTGTAAATATGTATGAGACACACACCCTCACTAGTGACCGTCCTGTAATGTCACGTGGGAAAGATTCCCCACGTGTCATTAATCCACATGACATTTCAGACCAATCACTAGCGATGGGATGTGTCTCATACACATATGTACAGCCAGGGGACCCTTTCACATCACATACAATCCTAACAAGAGTTATTTTTGGAATTCTTCTTTTAGACCCTTTGTGTATATCACAGTAGTGGTGGTAGAGCATGCTCGTAGCTACCCTTTGCGTATATCACAGTAGTGGTGGTAGAGCATGCTCGTAGCTACCCTTTGCGTATATCACAGTAGTGGTGGTAGAGCATGCTCGTAGCTACCCTTTGCGTATATCACAGTAGTGGTGGTAGAGCATGCTCGTAGCTACCCTTTGTGTATATCACAGTAGTGATGGTAGAGCATTCTCGTAGCTACCCTTTGCGTATATCACAGTAGTGGTGGTGGTAGAGCATGCTCGTAGCTACGCTTAGTTTTGCATGATAAACACGTTATCACATGTATTTTTGCAAACTATAACTTGTTTTAGATTAATTGCTGTCTGTCTGCCATGACTGGTGTGATTAGAACACAAAGGTAAGAGTTGAAGCTCCCTCCACCCACCACCCCCCCCCCCCCCCTCTCCCCCCAACATCCGAAGAGATTAGAATGACTGAAAGATCTTCCAACTTGCACGTTTACTTTGATAATGAGTAGAGGCTAAAGTAATTTTAAATGATGGTACAGATACAGTGGGACCCCCCCCCCTCCCCCCCTTTTGAGACCTCCAGCAACAAATAGAAAACAGGGTCTTATAAAGGAGGGAGTCTTAAAATGGGGGTAAATTTACAGTGGTCAGAGAAAACAGGGTCTTATAAAGGAGGGCGTCTTAAAATGGGGGTAAATTTACAGTGGTCAAAGAAAACAGGGTCTTATAAAGGAGGGAGTCTTAAAATGGGGGTAAATTTACAGAGGTCAGAGAAAACAGGGTCTTAAAAAGGAGGGAGTCTTAAAATGGGGGTAAATTTACAGTGGTCAGAGAAAACAGGGTCTTAAAAAGGAGGGAGTCTTAAAATGGGGGTAAATTTACAGTGGTCAGAGAAAACAGGGTCTTATAAAGGAGGGCGTCTTAAAATGGGGGTAAATTTACAGAGGTCAGAGAAAACAGGGTCTTAAAAAGGAGGGAGTCTTAAAATGGGGGTACATTTACGGAGGTCAGAGAAAACAGGGTCTTATAAAGGAGGGAGTCTTAAAATGGGGGTAAATTTACAGAGGTCAGAGAAAACAGGGTCTTAAAAAGGAGGGAGTCTTAAAATGGGGGTAAATTTACAGTGGTCTGAGAAAACAGGGTCTTATAAAGGAGGGAGTCTTAAAATGGGGGTAAATTTACAGTGGTCTGAGAAAACAGGGTCTTATAAAGGAGGGAGTCTTAAAATGGAGGTAAATTTACAGAGGTCAGAGAAAACAGGGTCTTAAAAAGGAGGGCGTCTTAAAATGGGGGTAAATTTACAGAGGTCAGAGAAAACAGGGTCTTAAAAAGGAGGGCGTCTTAAAATGGGGGTAAATTTACAGAGGTCAGAGAAAACAGGGTCTTAAAAAGGAGGGAGTCTTAAAATGGGGGTAAATTTACAGAGGTCAGAGAAAACTGGGTCTAAAAAGGGAGGGCGTCTGAAATCTGGGAGTTCCATTGCAATAGAAAATGATGATAAACATGACTGCAAAAAGAAAAATATGTGTGCCCATTTTTACAGCCATTTACTTGGTTTGCTAAGCTGTACTGATTAATACAATTAGAATCAGCAAAGAAAATTCACAGACACAGGCTCTGAAGAAAAATAAATTGTTAAGCAAAATATGTTCGATGCATGTATTTCATGACAGATATCTTACAATTTCAGGTTTATAGCCATGGTGGGACAGTGTTTCTTTAGTTTTTTTATGTTACTTTTTTATGATTGATTTTTGTATTTGTCAATGGCATGTTGCATGTTTCAAACTCACATTTGCTTGTTCATCTGTGTGGAAATCATCTCATTTGATACGCTCTGTATTGCTCAGCACCGTCCTTGTGGCATAATTTAAAGGCACAATCCTTTCCCATGTGAACAGCACGCACTAACACACACACACACACACACACACACACACACACACACAATTTGGAGTAATACTAAAATGATTAACAAACAAAAAATGAAGAAAGAGATTTTTAGTTTTTAAATCTATCTAATCTTTGTATTGGTAAAAAATACATTCATGAATGAGAATCCATCTAAAGCGTTAAAAAACTTAAGCTGAAAAAATACACACACATAAACTCTTGAAGTTGACAAAATTATTCAAATTATAACAGGAACAAAACCAAATACAAAACAAGAGGCGAAGCCATCAAGGCTCACGTAAGAAATCGACAAACAGTAACACAAACTCAATCACTCCGTCACACACACACACACACACACACACACACACACACACACACACACACACACACACACACACACACGCACGCACGCACACACACACACACACACACACACACACACACACACACACACACACACACACACACACACACACACACACACACACACACACACACACACACAGAAAGAGCATAGGTGAAACTGTGCAAGAAAGCGAGACACTAGATCTAGATCTGTCTGTCTGCATGTAGCCTACTTACAAGGACACGACTGCCAACCAGTCTCGGCGCGCTCAAAATAATAATGACCGAGACTTTCAGTACTTCCTTCGCGTGACGTCTAACCCTCTTACGTCATAATGTGACGTCAATGTAATGTGACGTCTTCAAATGTTAGAGTTTCTACCACAGACATACACACGCACAGACGCACGCACGCACGCACGCACAGACAGACAAAGTTACGATCGCATAGGCTACACTTACGTGAGCCAACAAACAAAAACAAGAAATATTTGCATGATGTTTGAGCTTGCTCCTCGTTTTGCATGTGATTCATATTATTTGCTTGTTGTGTTAAATACCTTTTGATGTTTTGATTCTGATTGTTTATTCAGGTTTGTTATTTTGTGCTCAGTTGAGTTAGTGTTTATCTTGGTGAAGCATCCATTGTCTTTGAAAAACTAAAACATTGAAGAAAATAAATGTGTAAGTTAATCTCATGTTGCATTTCTTCAAGAATTCAGTGTGGACTTGTTGCTAATAATGATGCTAATAATGAGAGGTGTGACAAAGGACCCTCAAAACAAAATTTATGATGGGGGTAATTCATTTAGAGTAAACCGTTTGAGTGAGGAGCCTGAATCTCCCTTTGAAAATTTAAAAGGATAGATCTTTTTGTGTAAGCTATCACTCTTTTAAAGTGATGCACCTTAATTTGACATTTTTCTGAAGTTTTCTGAAAGCCAACAGAAAGAGTGGGGTTTGCTCATAAAAACTGAACAAATAAAGAACAACAGATAAGTATTCATCAGAAAAAAATGTTTACAGATCGTTACTAAACGTTTGGCTTACGTTTCAGGCCTGCCAGCCATCCGTCGCCAAACGGGAATCACCAACTACTTTTGCAGCGAGTGCGAATACGCGTCAGAAAACCTGTACCAATACCGGCTCCACTTAGCCAATCACGGCAGCTTCCTACACCTCGTCAAAGACATCCCCGAAGACCTTCCCTTCAAGTGCGGCTACTGTGTGTACGTGGCGGAAGATGAAGGTGACTTTGGCGCGCATATTGCATCCCACCTCGAACGTCGCAACTTCCAATGCAGCAAGTGTCAGTACACCGCCTTCAAACGTTCCGCGGTCCAGTCTCACATTCAGTCGACCCACGACGAGACGGAAGACATCGAGGTCATCGACCTTCAGGCGGAGAATGTCTCCGACAAGGGCGGGTCGTTGGAAGAGCCGCAGCTGGTCGACTTTGACCCCAAGGTCAAGATGGTGCCCGTCAACGACTTTGACCTTGACCGCGAGGGTTTGACCTTGTTCACCCCTCCGTCCACTCCGGACGAGGAAGAGGAAGAGGGGCAGGCAGAGATTTCGCTGGTTGTGGGTGATGATGTTGACATCATTGGACTCGAAACACCCAACGCCGCTGATTTAGACATCGACAACCAGTCCGATTCAACCGAGGAATGGGGAATTGAAGAGGATGAGGAGGCTGACCAATCAAGAGAAGGCTCTGTATCGGGTCAAGGGTCAGGGTCGGGCGGCGGAGGTAGCATCTTGCGACTTACTCTTCAAGGCAAGCTAACCGGCGAGTACGGAATCAAGCGAGCCGTGCCAGCTGACATTGACGCAGCGTTGACTGATGCTTCCGCAAGTCGCGACAGCATTGCTTCCATGCCTTCCGTGCCTTCCGGCAACGATGATGAACAAGTCAGAAGGGATGAGGACGGTAATGCTGAAAATGCTGAAGAGTTGAAAAACATTGAAGAAATAGAAAACGTGGAAGACAGAGAAAATGCTGAAGAGTTGGAAAACATGGAAGAAATAGAAAACGTGGAAGACAGAGAAAATGCGGAAGAGTTGGAAAACATTGAAGAAATAGAAAACGTGGAAGACAGAGAAAATGCGGAAGAGCCAGAAAACGCAGAAGAGTTAGAAAATACGGAAAGGTTTGAGCCCGGGGGTGATGAAGTTGAAGCCGCCGGCGATGTTGATGGTGTTGATGATGGTAATGATAACGTGGAGGAGAAAGTAGAGGAGGAGGAATCGCAAGAGACGGAGAAAGGAGGCAAGGAGGAGGAGGGGATGGAGCAAGAGGTGGGAGGGCGGGTGGAGGGGGAGGAGGGGGACGTTGGAAACGTCTTCGCAAAGCTGAACAGCTGGCTAGACAAGTGAAGAAGAAACCGTAGCAACAAATTATTTTTGGCACAGTCCACCGACCAAGTGGAATAGACGATTTTTTGAAATAATGATGTCGGGTTTGTGTTTTCAACATGCCCCTTGCTGGTGATTTACCCCTCAAATGTTTGGCAGAGGTTTTGCAAGAAAAGGTAACTCTCCCACAACACATACAAACCCGACAGAGTTATTTTTGGAATTTGTTCATGAGGACCTTACACAGTCTTTGCAAGCATGAACTAGTCAGCTACAATAAGGTGGCAAGTTTGTGGAGCCTTATAGTTTGAGGCGAGCTGCATTAACACCTCTTTACACCTCAAACTTTGGCTATACATTAAGATCGATATGCCAAGCTAAGTTTTAAAACATATTAAAAACAAAGGGACGTAAGCGCTGTAAATGCATATAACATGTGCATTAAGATTAAGTGAGAGGTGTGGGGAACCAGTCTCCTGGCGCCTGAGAGAATATCAATAACAAGCATTGACTAGCGCCTGAGAGAATATCAATAACAAGCATTGACTAGCGCCTGAGAGAATATCAATATCAAGCATTGAAAAGAACAAGCCAGTTTTAGTCTTTATCATCATCATCAAAGGCATTGTTTTATGCTGATAGGCCAACAAGGGCATATTATTATTGACATCATCCTTGCGGATCTTGACCCTATAAAGTCTGAAATAAGCATTATTTCACCATGTTCAGGTCCTTTTGACTCAGAGATTTAACATTCCGTATCATGTCCAGTAACAGGATCCCTGCAGATCTCAGCTAATTCTTGTACTAAATGGAAGGGTTAAACTTAAAATCATTAGCTTTGGAGAGTATGTGACTATGTGGATCCCGTCGCGATATAACCTTCGTGGTTGAAAACGACGTTAAACACCAAATAAAGAAAGAAAGAAAAGACTATGTGGATGTTTATTTATTTTTTTTGTGTGTGTGTGACTGTGGATGTTAAATTTACATGTATTGGCTATATGTGAAACTTTTTTTCCTTCTTCTTCAATAAACGGATGAAATTCCTATACATGGCAACTATCCTTGCTGTTGAACATGTATACAGAGCTTGAAATACAGTATGTGTGTCACTGTGTGGTATGCTTGTGCAAGAATTTCATTTGAGAAGATTTTTCTTTTGTGAATGATGATTTATGTATGTGTAAATAGTGAATATGTATGATTTGGGTCATTGTTAAGAATAACAGTTAGTTTCTTGTGTGAATGAATGATGATTTGTGTGTGTGTAGATAGTTGTGAATATGAATGATTTTGGGTCATTGTAAAGAGTAAAAGTTAGTTTCAAAGAGTGGATGAGAAAATCTGTACACTTTTTGGAGTGAAATCTGTTCAAATGATTTGTAACATTGCCATAATTTGAGAAAGTTTACTCTTTATATCATCTTGTGTCTGTAATCCTGTATGCTGGTGTATTTCTTCACATTGATTTGTACATACACATAACACACTATTTGGAACTGTGTATCACACAATGACAATTACCTCCAAGACACCAAGAAAAAACTTACCATACATTGTCATTGGGGACCGTTTAATTTTCTTTTTTTTTCTTTCTGTCTTTTCCTTTTTTTTATCTGAAAGTTCAAAGATGTAAATTGATGATTGATGTTGACACATGTACCTGTTAATACCTCACCTAGCAAGATCATTGTGTCTGGTCCTATTCTTTGGCATATTATTGATCGCAAGAAGAATGCATACAGAACGTGTGTACATACATACATATATACATACCAAATCCACACAGAAGATTCAGATATTCATCATTAAAAGTGATTGATATTACATTTTTATAACTACCATTTTTTTTAAATGAGGTATTGCTTTATTAATTTCTATATTTTGAAGTCTGGTTTCACCAATGAATAATTAAACATCCGGCCGTGCAAATTTTGGAAATGTTGCATTTTTGGTACACATACTTTGTGAGACAATTTCTAAGAGCTTTCAAGCCTGGACCAATTAATCTGTTTCGGAATTGCTATACATTATTTCATTTTTTATTGCAGGATAATTTTTGATGTGAAATGATTTCTGATATAATACTCAGTATTTCTGAATATTTTGAATAAATATGATTTCATAATTCACGAAAAGAGCATCAGTGTACAAAGTCTTGTTTGAAATGGATGAAGAGTGTGTGTCAGGTTATTTACCAGTGTGTGTAAGTGTGGGAATGAATACATGGCTGAATACTTACAACAACAGCAAAATGATTGTGTGCGATTGTTGGTTCATGTATGTGTGTGTGAGTGTGTGTGTGTAACTGTGTGAGAGTGTGTGTGTTGTCACCAGATCCTTAACTACCCAGCCAAAATAAATTGCCTCCAGTGTGTCCAAAAATAGTGCAAATAAACAGACGGGCGCAATGGCAAGAGTCGGCCTCCTAATCGGGAGGTCGTGAGTTCGAATCACGGTCGCTGCCGCCTGGTGGGTTAAGAGTGGAGATTTTTCCAATCTCCCAGGTCAACTTATGTGCAGATCTGCTAGTGACTTAACCCCCTTCATGTGTACACGCAAGCGAGCACAAGACCAATTGCGCACGGAAAAGATCCTGTAATCCATATCGGAGTTCGGTGGGTTATGGAAACACGAAAATACCCAGCATGCCTACTCAACGAAAGCGGAGTGAAGCTGACTATGCTCTCAGAGTATAGTGTGGGGAACCCAAATGGGCAAACGAGCTCACACGTAACCAGAACGCTGAAGAAGAAGAAGTGCAAATAAACAAACACAAATGGACAAATAGTCGCCTGATCGCCAGTAACATTGTTAGCTGAAATGTTCAAACAAAAACTAGCTTGACTGCAGAAAGACACGTACATACTTGCACAGACCCTGTATTTCACCAGGGCAAAAAATATTGTCTTTTGAGCCTAATCAATGAAAGCAAACACCCCTTAGGATGCCCTAACTTTTCAAATAAGTGTGTAACTTTTTCATATGAGCAGTATATTTCTTACTCAGGCCCATTGAGGCCATTGGAGATGATTCTCCATCACACACTATTAGCAGTATCTGCAACAGTTTCAATAGTCTTGTTCAATTGCGTCGTTTTCAAATAGCGCAAATGAAAAACAAATTGGAAAATTAGGAAGTAGAAGAAAAAACACAAGCAAGATGAGACAATGGAATATTCATCGTAGACAAAACTGGCTTGATCACAAGAACTTTGTCCCATCTAAGGACATATAATTAGTTTGCAAACTAGAATCGATTTTGTAATAAAGCCCATATATATACCACAAAATTAACACATTTATCGGAGAGCTGTAACTTTTGAACTGGATTTGATTTAGTAACTAAGGCCTACACCACAAAATGAACACACCTGTTTTAAGTATACAACTTACGAAAGCCAGAAACAGATACACTGCTAACATTTCAACGTCACGTCCAGAGGAAAAACAAGAAAGGTATAAGTTATTGGAACATTTGTTTTTGACAAAGCAAAACATTCACAAGTACATTGGCGGTCTAGAAGTGTCGTCTGCGCAATGATCACGGCGGCGCCCGCGGCTTTCTTGACCGCCAAGGACGACCGCGCACGAATGACGTATCACAACGTGCGCGGTCGTCCTTGGCGGTCAACTTGAAAGCCGCCCGCGGGCGCCGCCGCGATCATTGCGCAGACGACACTTCTTGACCGCCAATATTGTGTGTGCGCATCACGTGCTCCACATAAATCTGCCGGAAACGAAGCAATTGGGAAACCTGGATTTAATTGTCATTATAGTGGACACACAGACAGACAATTATGAGATAAATGAAGCAAATGGAAAACGTGGCCTATTAGCTATTTAGAACGTTTTGGATGTGATATCTGACAAGGAGATGGTTAAAGTTAATTGATTAAGCATACTATGCTTTTTTTTTTTGCTTTTTTTTTTAATAATTCATTTGTCTTATAATAATAAAATTGTTGTTCTGTCCAGTAACTAACTTTTCTTGTTTTTTGTGTTTTTCTTTCATTTCTTTCTTTTCAATTCTATAACTTACGAACTAGAACTGATTTCGAAATATGGACTGTACAGTACAGCAAAATGCATCAACCATTGTTGATCTCTTATTTTCATGTTACTGCAGTGGCAGTCAAAGAACGTACCCAGCACAGGCACTCGTCACGAGCGGGTCGGGATCAAAGTGGGCGGGGCCTGTGCGCTCTCAAGACTACTACTATTTACCATAAACCATAAGGAAAGATGACCGTCCATCACAAGTGACATCCAAGTAAGACATAGGCCCCGCCCACCTCGTGACGAGTGCCTGTGGTACCCAGTCTCGGTCACCAGTTCAAGGGGGAGAAATCAGTACATCAGTTTGATCAAATAACACCAGTAAGAGAGATTTATTTCCCCTGGAATGCTTTTCAAAAGAAGTCGAGAACGTGTGCGAGTGGGTTATTCCATTTTTCCTCTGGTGGTTTTAGGTCGGCATTCGTTACTACGTCCTTCACAGTCCCAATTAACAACGGGTTATTTTCCAGAGACAAGTATGTTTTAAACAATCTTTTCATTTTCTGTTGAGTTTTGTTGGAAAGGAGCATTTCATTTGAATGTGATTTGGCGTTATAGATGTGCACAATATCAACCCTTCCCCCCTGCAACTTGGTATGACACTAGCGTTGCTGGCAGCCGACAACTCGCTGTAAAAATCGTGTCAAGCACATGATTGTAATCCTTGTTGTACGTTCGTAATCTGGTGCATTAGGAATATTTTAAAATGCAAACGATCATCATGTATCAGATTTCCTTCTTGGTTTTCCTGATCGGTCTGTCCATCGGAAAGAAGGCAACGGATCTGAAAATCAAGACGACGGTAAGTCACTAAGTGCATGTAGATGTGCAACGTTGCACGTACTTGCGGTCAAGGAAAAGTAACTTCTTGTTCTCCAGAGCTTTGGTTAAATCTGCAAACTATGTCTGCTAAACAGGATATGATTTTTCTTTACTTTTGCAATACGACATTTGCACCATATAGCCTAAGTTTGATTGAGCGTCAAATGCGTATCCGATTTGTGGGCGAGTTTGGTGTGGGGGGAGGGGGTGACCACAGTCCCTCCCCCTCCTCCTGTCGAACTGGACATGCGTGTCGATGGCAATGGAACTGTTGCCATTAGACTAAAATATGTGTTGAACATATTTGGACAAACATTACGTTTATCACATTTATGGTGCATATATGTGCATTCAAATGTATCTAAATCCGGTTTCTGATTAGTTACAACCGTTTGTTTCTAGTCAGTCTACTTGAATAATTTTTATTAAACTAGTTACTGGGGTTTTTTTGTAAGAGGGGGGCGGGGAGGGGTGTGTGTACCATGTGCCTGTGTGTAGTTCTTTGATACTTTTTTTTTGGGGGGGGGGGGGGTGGGGGGTGATTGGAGGGAGTGTATGTGGAGGGTGTTGTTGGTCAAAAGATAAGCATAGAAGTGAGTCATCTTTGTACAACATTGTGGCAGAAATGCTTCAGTCAATCAAAAGCGGCTGGGTTAATTTCCTGTAGGTGCACTTCCTGTAGGTGTTTTTCCTGTATAGGCCTAAAAAAAAAAAAGGTGTGGTTACGGTAACCCGACCTACCCTATTTTTAGGGGCCGACCCTATAACTTTTTATTACATTTGTCAAAAAAACCCAAAAAACAAAAAACACCGAGTGCAGAAAAACGCAATGAAAGCGAAATCGCCCGAGTCGCACACTTATTTCCCTGTCAAGTAGGTTTAATGTGTACACATTAGAAAAAAAAGTTTAAAAAAAAAAAAAAAAGTGATTGCCTACCTTCCTACCTTATTTTTTTGGCTATGTTACCGTAACCACACCTATGTTACCGTAACCACACCGGTTGCAATTCCTGTTGGAAAACAGATGACACTCAATCTCGTGTCCTAACAGGAGGTGGTTGCCAGGACAGGTTTGACTGTAATCTGTGGGTTGATTTTGTTTGTTGTTGCGATGTTAAGGCCAAAAAAAAAAATAGTCTGTTTACGGTAACCCGACCGACCCTATTTTTTTCGCGCGACCCTAGACTTTTTTTTGGCATTTGGGGGAGAAAAAAAATTGGTTTTTTTTTTGGCAAAATAACGTAAAAATATGTTTTTTTGGAGAAAAAAAAAAATCCCGACCTACCGACCCTATTTTTTTGGCCTATGTTACCGTAAACAGACCTCTTTTTTTTTTGGCCTAATGCAGTGTGAACTCTAACTGATGTTGCAGTCCAAGCCAGATGACTGCTCAGTGGTGGCAGAGGATGGCGACGAAGTGGCCGTGCATTACACTGTAAGTCACTAAGTAACATTTTATAGTGGAACACCCCCCAAAAATGAGAGAAAATCAAGTTTTGAAAAGGAGGGAGTCTGAAAATGGAGGCAAAGTAACAGAGGTTGTAAACAGAAAAGCGGAGAAAGTACGGTCTTAAAATGGGGAGTCTTAAGTTAGGGGGGGGGGGGGGGGGGGGGGTTAAAAGGGGGTGGTTCCACTGTATAGACAATAATAGGTGAAAAGGTCAAAGCTGTCCAGACACACATCCTGTTTATGTTTATAAACTCACCTTGTGGCATGGTGATGGTGTATTGGTGTCACAAACAAGCACATGAAAACCCTTTTTTTAATGACTGCCCAAATAGTAGCACTGAGTAAGACATTTTAGGTTTCTTTTTACAGGGAGCAGGGAGCAAAACAGAATGTGCTGTGGACTGCATAAAGGCCTGTCCAGACACTCCAGGCTGACCCTGTCCACATTTGACTTATGCTCAAAACGGTCCCGCGCGGCACGCCGCAGCGGGCTATGATCGCGAAGCGTTATCTGCAGAAGAATAGAGCGTGTTCTAATTTCTCTGACACAGACATAGAACGACGGAAATTTGACCAATCAGAGAAAACCAGAGCGATGACGTCAACCGTCAGATCGAGTTGGATTGTGGGTAGACTCTAAGTATCTCTTCGACACAGATCGGCGAACTTATCGATCTATACAGAAGCCACAAATCCCTGTGGAATACATTTTCCAAGTTATACAAAAACAGGGACGCAAAGTTCGCGGCGTGGCAGTCGATGCAACTGTCACTGTTTTGTATGTACGCAGCCATCTTTGCAAATTACCGCTAGCGTGTTGACCTTCCTGTCAGGTGACCTTGACGCTTGCGCTCCACTGATACCGCGTTGTGAAAAAAGTCGTCGATGTGTGGCCACTCGGCAAAATCCCGCGCGACGCACAAAACGGCCTGCGGCGCATATAGCGTAAAACGGCGTCCAAGTCTGGACAGGTCTTAAGGCCTAACAAAAATACCCCCCCCCTTAAAAAAAATAATAAATCTGAGTTTCCATTTCCCTGACCAACCCTATTTTTGCCTCATATCCCTAGAACTTTTTTTTTTACTTCAAATTTATTATTATTAAGAAAAGCTAGTCTTCTGTAACATCTCGGGGACACCGCTTACAAGAGTTCCAGCCAATAAAATGTTATATGTACCAGGGTAAATTTAAAAAAAAAACTAATCCTTAAAAAAGAATTTTTAAAAATGCTCTGAAGTTAGCAACACTAAATTTTTGGGCCTTGTCAGTGGAAACCAACAAACTTTTTTTATTTATTATTTTTAATCTAATGCAACCAGTTTGCTACAGGTGTTTATTTGTGTCACAGGGTGTCTTGGACTCAGGTGTTGTATTTGACTCCTCCATACAAGCACAGAGAGAGCCTTTGGTCTTCATGTTGGGTCAGAGAAAGGTCATTCCAGGTAAAAGATCTAGTTTTTGGCTCACGTAAGTGTAGCCTATGCAATGCTAACTTTTGTGTGTCTGTGCGTGCGTGCGTGCATATGTATGTATGTCTGTGGTAGAAACTTTAACATTTGACTGAACACAGAAATACTAATTTTACCTGGTTATTATTCAAGCAACAGCTTCAAAGTATTGAAGCAATGATCAACATTTCGTCGGCACGTATGTAGTTAAAGTGTGTATCCAAAGAAAACGGGTGGTGGGGGGTTTGGGGGGGGGGGGGGGGGGTAAAAACAGGTGACTGGTTTGTGTCGTGTGTGGTATGTAGACCAGGTCAGGGTTCAAGGTTAGGTCAGATCGCGTGAAGGATTGTGGTATAGATACAGTTATCACCGAGCTGCAGTTCGCCGATTCGGAGAAGACGATTTCACATTGTTCGGTTTCGTAGCTCCAGAAAAATAGATAAAGAAGATACCAAAGGAGATTTCCTACAGGTTAATCTGCACAGCGTGTTTCCAGTGTCTGCGCGAGGAAGCGCTGTCGAAAGCGCAGTGTCGATCTGGCAGTCGTGTTCCCGTAAGTAGGCTACAGACAGACAGATCTAGATCTAGTGTCTCGCACTCTTGCACCGTGTCACATATGCTTACCGTGTGTGTGTATGTGTGACGGAGTGATTGAGTTTGTGTTACTGTTTGTCGATTTCTTACGTGAGCCTTGAAGGCTTCGCCTCTTGTTCATTATTGTCTTTGAATAAATTAGTTTGTACCGTATTTGACGGACTACAAGCCGCACGGTTGGCCTAGTGGTAAGGCGTCCGCCCCGTGATCGGGAGGTCGTGGGTTCGAACCCCGGCCGGGTCATACCTAAGACTTTAAAATTGGCAATCTAGTGGCTGCTCCGCCTGGCGTCTGGCATTATGGGGTTAGTGCTAGGACTGGTTGGTCCGGTGTCAGAATAATGTGACTGGGTGAGACATGAAGCCTGTGCTGCGACTTCTGTCTTGTGTGTGGCGCACGTTATATGTCAAAGCAGCACCGCCCTGATATGGCCCTTCGTAGTCAGCTGGGCGTTAAGCAAACAAACTACAAGCGACTTTAAAAAAAAAAAAATCGCATTGCGGCTTATAAAAAGATGCGGCTAAAACGTTACCTAAACTTGAATAGCATTCACCTAATGGAAGTCGCCGCAGATTTTCATTTCGCTTGATTAGCGATTACCGGTACTTTATTAGCGTGTATCAGGATCTCGTGCGCGCGAGATATCGTTTTTTTGTGTCTCGCGATAGTTGAAGGAGCGAGAGCCGCCATGTTGTGTTTTCGTCTGCTCGAAATGTGCGCAAAAGTCGTAAATCATCCCAAAAAAGCTTATTCCGGGCGGAACTACATGCGTGTGTTGGTTACAAATTGTGTGTGTGATATTTTTCTTCAAACTTTTTCACTTTTCTTCTTTGTTTCACTTGTTTATTCTCGGAGCCGATTTCGCCAAATACCGTACTTTAGTTTGCCTGGTTGTTTTGATTGCTTGACACGATCTGATTATGTTTTTTTCGACGGCGGCTAATATAGTGACGCGGCCTATACGTGGCTCGTCCCAATTTTTTTTTAAAGTCGGGGGTGCGGCTAATAAAACGGTGCGTCTTGTAATCCGTCAAATACGGTAGTTTGAAAGATAAGCTCCACTGAAGTGTTTCATTATTCATTTATTCCCAAAAATCCGGCATAAATGTTCTTTTTTTGGTTTTTGGTTGTGTGTTTGCCTGTGTGGTTGTGTCTGTAGCTTTCTGTTTGTGCACACATGTTTTTCCTCAGTGCATGCAAGCAGTGTGTGTGTGTGTGTGTGTGTGTGTGCATATTTTTCTGTCTTGATTCAAGACTCTGTCATGAACTTCTTCACAAAGTATTTGACTCCAGACAGTACAATGTAGTAGGGTAGTGCTCCTTACATGTTCACTGAAATACCTCTGACAGCGAAATGAAGCTATAAACATTTTATACATCTGTTGCTGTGAATATGTTGCAGGCTGGGAGATGGGAATCAAAGGAATGTGTGTTGGGTAAGTATGCGCTATATGCATATATACTGTACTAGATGATTACCCGCTTCGCAGGGTACCGGCTTCGCCGGGAAGAAGTAGAGCCGAATACCAGGCTTTGCCGGCGCACGAAGGAAAGGAGATAAACGCGCAAAACACTGGAGACCTTCTAAGAATAGTAACGTGCAGTGACCTTCTAAAAATAGTAACGGGAATATGGATTGACGCCACACAGAGGAAGGGAGATAATCGCGGCTGAAAACACTGGAGAAGATAAGGAAGAGTTACTGGTAGTGGATCCCGACAACAAAAACAAAAAACAAAACAAAAATCGGTTCAGCGCGCACAACGCTGCGCGCTGGGAGCACATGTTGAAATATCTCATCAATGAGGTTGTGTCCGGGGTGTAGCTGAATACGGTGTCCAAATTTGAAAAAGATACACCGAGAACTTTGGCCGTGCATTGCGAACAGACAGACAGACAGACACTAGTCGTATATATATATAGATATCCTTTGAATAGACAAATTCCGGAAATAACTCAGCCGGGTTTGTATGGGTTGTGAAAGAGAGAGGGGCGGGGATGTAGCTCAGTCGGTAGCGCGCTGGATTTGTATCCAGTTGGCCGCTGTCAGCGTGAGTTCGTCCCCACGTTCGGCGAGAGATTTATTTCTCAGAGTCAACTTTGTGTGCAGACTCTCCTCGGTGTCCGAACACCCCCGTGTGTACACGCAAGCACAAGACCAAGTACGCACGAAAAAGATCCTGTAATCCATGTCAGAGTTCGGTGGGTTATAGAAACACGAAAATACCCAGCATGCTTCCTCCGAAAACGGCGTATGGCTGCCTAAATGGCGGGGTAAAAAACGGTCATACACGTAAAATTCCACTCGTGCAAAAAACACGAGTGTACGTGGGAGTTTCAGCCCACGAACGCAGAAGAAGAAGAAGAAAGAGAGAGAACCCTTCCTTTTTCTTGGACAAACTTACGACACGTGGTTCCTGCACACGTGTATGAGACACACCCCGTCGCTAGTGACTGGCCTGTAATGTCACGTGTCATAGTTATCCCATGTGACATTATTTCCCACGTCACATTGTAGGCTAGTCACTAACGGGGGTGTGACGTGTCTCATGCACGTGAACAGGAACCACGTGTCGTAAGTTTGTCGGAGACAAAACAAGGGTATTCACTCTTTCACAGCCCATAAAACTCTGACAGTTATTTCTGAAAATCGTCTACTCTCTCTCATTTTGTATTGATTTGCTGGCCATTCATGGGGGACCTTTGACTTTGGTTAGCGTCTTTACTTCCTCTACCCATCGGTGGTCCTGCATTTTTCTGAAATGATTAAGTTTTCAGGATTTAAACAAATCTTCCACCTGTCAACGTGGGACTGATTTTTGTGTGATGCTCTTTTAATGGAATAGAAGAATTTTGTAAATAACTCTGTATGGGTTTTGAAAGAGTAAATACCCTTGCTTTTATGGGGACAAACATTGGACGGGCCAATAACTTGTGAGGGGTACATTTGTTAAGGTCTTACAGGTGGATTCTACTGTAGACCCCTTCTGCGTTAGTGTGTTTTGTTATTGTTCTTTGTTCATTGAATACAGCCTAAGGTTTGTGGATAACCATGGTTTTGTTTTTCTTTACAGGGAGAAACGAAAGCTGGTCATTCCTCCGCATTTAGCGTATGGCAAGGCTGGTTATCCCCCGGCCATCCCTGGTGAGTGGGAGAGTGTGGGGAACAGTGTGGGTCAGACAGACAGGCAGAGAGACAGAGTGTGTGTATGCTACAGCTTGAGAAACTGACTGACTGACTTTGGCTTTAACGTCCTCCTGGACCAGTTGGCCTTTGTTGGGACATGTATTGATATTACGCTGAGAATATGGTGTGATGTTTTGGCTCGAACAAGCCCACTACGGCTGTCTTTTTCCACACGCCAGTATTAGGTTACTCGTCGAGATACGATCATGATAATCAGAGACGAGAGATGATGTATGCGCTATGCATGTCTTAGTGTTATCCAAGCCCTGAGATTTTCACTGTGAGCTTTGGATCTTTTTCGTGTTCATGTGCACGGGGGGGGGGGGGGGGGGGGGGGGGGGGGTGCGAATACGGTAGAGAGTCTGCTCTAAGTTGACTTCGAGAAAATGAATAGGGGATTTGAATTCACGTCGATAGCAACAAACTGGTTATAAAGCCTGCGCGCTACCGACTGAGCTACATCCCCCGCCCCAGCTTGAGAGAAAGAGAGACAGAGAGTGTGTTGTGGGAGAGAGTGAGGGAGCAAGAAACAGACAGACAGACAGAAGTGTGTATGGGAAAGAGAGGGAGTGAGAGACAGAGAGTGTTTGGTCGGAGTTCGATTCAACTGAGTGATTCTGGCCTCGATTTTGTTTTACACAAACTCATGATGACGTCTGACATAGTTTGCTAGTGACGTGTCTTTTTGTGCATGATGTGGTGATCTACCTGATCTAAATTTAGATCCAAAAATAGGTCAAGACCAGCCGGGTCCGAGTACAAAATTAATTCGTAAAAAAATCGCCGTTCTTGACTCTTTGGGTGCAAGTCAATGAAACTTGGTAGTTCTTCTAACGGATAGCTGCCTGAGGTATGACTAAAAGCCCCAGGGGCTCCGTGCACCTGGATTTGACAAGTTCAGTACCTTTAAAAAGAGTTGTTTTTAATATATTCGATGAGAATAGTTCCACGTAAGATAACGTCATAGTTCATTGCACTAGTCGTTTAAACAGTTGTTAAAACACCTAGTAAAGTTAAGTCATGATTCATATTTACACAAAACAAAACTACATGTAACGATACTGTTGTCTGTTGTGCAGAGGAAGCAACCTTGACCTTTGAGACGGAGCTGATGAATCTCAACAAAAAGCCGTTCAACATCGACATCATGGCCACGCTAAAAATGCTGAGCCTTCCCGCCCTGGCACTCTACGTCGTGTACTTCCTGTACGACCGCTACAAAAAGGAGACAGTCGAAACCAAAGAGTTCAAGAAGAGTAAGAAGAGAAAATAGACAATGTCCGTCATGCTTTTGGATTTTTTTTCGGTGTCTTTTACGCATGGGTAAGATTTTGCTGACAAAACGTCTGTTTTGATTTGTCATTCATCTCATCTGTCCGTTTTCTCTGATTTTTTATGCAAAATGTTACTTTTTTTGTTTTTGTTTAAATTTTACTTTTTTGGTGTTTTTTAAAAATATTTTTAATTCATCTCATCTACTTTAATTTTTGTGCCAGTTTTTGCTGATTTGTCAATTTTTTTTTACTGTTTTGTCACTTATCGCCAACATAATGTGCAATCAGAATGTTCTGTTGAATTTGACTGGGACCAATGCTGTATTATAATCTCTGCAAGTATGGTAAATATGCATACTCTGATATGATTTTCATAGTATTTGTGTATGACGAATGTACCACATATCGTTCACCAATAACGGATTGCAGTAACTCAGAGGTTTTAATGTGCCTTATAGATGTTTACATCTCATCTTAACTCAAATCAAAATTTGCTCAGTTCCAAATTCTTGTGTAAGAAATTATTTGCACCACCACAGATCTATCCAGGCTTTTTACATTAAAAAGAAAATCGTTCCACTTGGACTTGTACCTAAAATCAACATTCTGGCTGGTTCCTACGCAGAGTTGGAATTTTTAGTTCAATTAAATGTGCGCAGTGGCCTAGTGGATGATATATCGGCCTCCTAATCGGAAGGTCGTGAGTTTAAATTCCGGTCGCAGTCGCCTGGTGGATTAAGGGTGGAGATTTTTCCGATCTCCTAGGTCAACTTCTGTGGAGACCTGCTAGTTCCTTATCCCCTTTCGTGTGTACACTCAAGCACAAGTCCAAGTGCGCATGGAAAAGATCCTGTAATCCATGTCTAGAGTTGGGTCGATTACAGAAACACATAAATACCCAGCATGCTTCCCCCAAAAGCTGCATATGGCTGCCTGAATGGCAAGGTAAAAACAGTCATACATGTAAAAACCCACTCAAGCAAAAGCATTAGCGAACGTGTGAGTTTCAGTCCATGAACGAAGAAGAAGTTCAATTCATTTTGCTGATTGACACCTGTGTCATTGATGAAATGAAATGAGGATTGTGACAGGAAGCAGCCGGGCTGTTGACAGTTGGAATGTGTCCACGTGGAAGGATGCTCTCATCACATGTAAAATGGATTGATCTTTGTTGGCGTTAGTGATCTCTTACCCCCCGCGGGTTAGGGGGAAGAATTTATCCGATGCTCCCCAGCATGTCGTAAGAGGCGACTGACGGATTCTGTTTCTCCTTTTACCCTTGTTAAGTGTTTCTTGTATAGAATATAGTCAATGTTTGTAAAGATTTTAGTCAAGCAGTATGTAAGAAATGTTAAGTCCTTTGTACTGGAAACTTGCATTCTCCCAGTAAGGTCATATATTGTACTACGTTGCAAGCCCCTGGAGCAATTTTTTGATTAGTGCTTTTGTGAACAAGAAACAATTAACAAGTGGCTCTATCCCTTCTCCCCCCCTTTCCCCGTCGCGATATAACCTTCGTGGTTGAAAACGACGTTAAACACCAAATAAAGAAAGATAGTGATCTCTTACTCAAGTAGGATGGTACCTTCAGTTGGCAAAAAGATGTTCAGACCTGGGAACCCATACGATTTCGCCGTATTGTGTACGCATGATTGTCTAGAATACGAGCGGTACAGTTAGTGAACGAAAATACGACGAGAAAAATTCCTAGACTACTTTTCTTCACAAGCGCATCCCAATGCCAATCCAGTATTTTGACACATGATTACAATTTGTGTCAGTAAACCCTGAAAGAAGCATTTGTTTTAAACGTTTTGGTAAATTTCATTAACGTTGCGACGAACGCGTGTGAAACATGGTTGAATCATGGATGTTCAATGTTGTGTGGAGTACGCTCATTTTTCTGAACATACACCAAGTTTGCTTGAGAATACTCCAAGTGCAAAACAGGGGCTCCCAGGTCTGGATGCTTCAAACCAAGATGGTTTTCACTGTCATTCTGTATCACTTTGTCTAAGCACGGGGCATTGTAGTCATGTGGCTTTAAGCTCTTAAAATGTTCTCAATGAATTGATTCTTGCAATCGTTTTGCAGCTTTAAATATTCAGTGGGCTGGGTTATGGCAAGCAATAGCTTTGGGTGTCGGCGCTTAGCTTTGTATTGATAACATTTTTCACATGAGAGCCTTGCATCGTTGTATGTGTCAGGGTATTACCATCTGTGCAAGTGCATGCAATGATTTGTGGGTGAATGACAGGGTTAGTTTGCTTTTTGTCTTCATTGATTGAAAAAATACCAGCAACGTTCTCGCTACCAGAAGCAAATCAAGAGATTTTTCATCTTTTTTTACATTTAGTCAAGTTTTGACTAAATGTTTTAACATAGAGGGGGAATCGAGACGAGGGTCGTGGTGTATGTGTGTGTGTGTCTGTGCGTGTGTGTGTGTAGAGCGATTCAGACTAAACTACTGGACCGATCTTTATGAAATTTTACATGAGAGTTCCTGGGTATGAAATCCCCAGACGTTTTTTTCATTTTTTCGATAAACGTCTTTTATGACGTCATATCCGGCTTTTTGTAAAAGTTGAGGCGGCACTGTCACACCTTCATTTTTCAATCAAATTGATTGAAATTTTGGCCAAGCAATCTTCGATGAAGGCCGGACTTCGGTATTGCATTTCAGCATGGAGGCTTAAAAATTAATTAATGACTTTGGTCATTAAAAATCTGAAAATTGTAATTAAAATTATTTCTTTATAAAACGATCCAAAATTACTTTTATTTTATTCTTCATCATGTTCTGATTCCAAAAACATATAAATATGTTATATTCGGATTAAAAACAAGCTCTGAAAATTAAAATTAAAATTATGATTAAAATTAAATTTCTGAAATCGTTTTAAAAACAATTTCATCTTATTCCTTGTCGGTTCCTGATTCCAAAAACATATAGATATGATATGTTTGGATTAAAAACACGCTCAGAAAGTTAAAACGAAGAGAGGTACAGTAAAGCGTGCTATGCAGCACAGCGCAACCGCTACCGTGCTGAACAGGCTCGTCACTTTCACTGCCTTTTGGACTAGCGGCGGACTACGGTCATTGTGAAAAAATGCAGTGCGTCCAGTTGCATTCTGTGAGTTCCACAGCTTGACTAAATGTAGTAATTTCTCCTTACGCTACTTGTCTTAAAGTTTTAATGTGTGAGAACTGACAGAAATGATGGGTTTGTTTGTCACCTTATGATAGAGATGGAAGAAAGAAAGAGCAAAGAAAGAAAAAGCAACTAAAGAAAGAAAAAGCTTGCAGCCTAAAGAAGCAAATTTATTGCAAGTAAAACCAAACTTGAAATTGTGATCAGTTCTCATACACCAAAGCTTTACACTGGGTTAAGTGGGTGAAGTAATATCACTCGCAGTTTAGATAGTGTGTGTGTGTGTGTGTAGAGCAGTTCCCACTGTAAAGCACCTCAGAATCTCAGCGTGCTGGCATGATAATTATTTTTCATAATTACCCATGGTTTTGCAAGTCTGTCAGCCATGACAGCACACACTGAGCAGCTGAGACAGCCCTGGGAAAATTGGTGCCATTGATTCATGGTCTTGGTTTAACCTTCATAGGATCATGCTTTGGACTACGCAGTCCAGATGATGTGGGTCGTGTACGACCCATCCTTTCCAAAGAAGGAAAAAGTATGGGTCGCACGTCAACACAATAAAATTCTGTGTTAAGTTCCATATGGGTCGTCCACAACCCACAACAACTGCGGAGTATGGTCGGGTCGTACATGACCCACACCAACTGAATAGGGATAAACACAATAAAATTCTGTGTTTAAGTTCCATATGGGTCGTCCACAACCCACAACATCTGGACTGTGCATTCAAATTACATCATCGGTTGTTTGTTTGTTTACAAAGATAATTCTTGAGAAAAGAGTCCATGGGAAGGTTCTATGGTGTTTGAGGATTAAATGAAGTCTCAATCAAAATATTGGTCTAAAATGCACAAATTCGCCCCCTTTGTCCCCTCTGCCCCTGTACCCCGCCGGGGCCTAGAGGGCCCCTGGACCTCGGCCTATTTTCAGAGTTTTTACCATTTTGGAATTCCCATGCCTCCTAATGGGCAGATTTGAAATAGTGAACAGAACTGTTGACACGGGAAGGACTGTGCCTTTAAATGAAAAGTTGAAACAGGCAATAATATATGAATTGGTATGCATAATGCTTTGCACAATACATACAACCGTGTGGATTCTTGAGCACAGTTAATGCCATGAAACACCAGTGTCCATTGCATATTATGTGAACATCAGTTGTTACATGTAGTGAAAGCGGAAAACTGTACTAATCATTTGTGTATGTGATACATCATATGATACAAGCTTAAACTTAAGATTTGTTTCGTTCCTTGTTTTTAATCTGCCAGGTGTCCTGTAATATCTTCCTAATACATGTCATGTATCTCCAAATGATCAGGCTGTCTGAGGGTTGAGGTCTCTCATTGAGATATTCTCATGTATGTGCGGAAAGTAACATGCGAATGTAAGAAACAGAAATTGGCAGTGAATGTTGTTGTTTCTGAGCTGATTGTTTTTTGTCTGTGGGTTTGTTTTTTTGTTTTTGTTTTTTTTAAACAAAAATTCAGACAGTAAACTTGTTTTGTTTTTACTGCATAATTACCCTTTTGATGATTCTCTAAGCTTTACTTGACTTTGTGCCATTTTGGTTTATTTTTTTTTCTGTTCTCTTTCTGCTTTCAGTTGAAATTCTGACTCTCAGTATATGCTATCCTACATTTACGCTGTCTTTGATTCAGAATGTTAAAGGCACAGTGCAGCTCACAGCCTTCGTTTTGCGTTTTTGTTGCAGCTGAGTGCATTTACAGTTTAAAAACCCTCCTATGGTAGTAAAACAAACCCAAAACTACCCAACGACGACATCTGTGAAGCTCGACAGTTTCTTGTTCACGCGAGTGCATAAATTAACCTAGTTATTACGTGGTGTTTGGTCGGAGTTCGATTCAACTGAGTGATTCCGGCCTCGATTTTGTTTTACACAAACTCATGATGACGTCTGACATAGTTTGCTAGTGACGTGTCTTTTTGTGCATGATGTGGTGATCTACCTGATCTAAATTTAGATCCAAAAATAGGTCAAGACCAGCCGGGTCCGAGTACGAAATTAATTCGTAAAAAAATCGCAGTTCTTGACTCTTTGGGTGCAAGTCAATGAAACTTGGTAGTTCTTCTAACGGATAGCTGCCTGAGGTATGACTAAAAGCCCCAGGGGCTCCGTGCACCTGGATTTGACAAGTTCAGTACCTTTAAAGCCATGGATATATTGAGGGTGGACAACTTGACAACCTTAATTACCGTTGTTATTTTTCCAAATTTTACATGAGAATGATTTGATCTTTGGGAGCCTGTGGGTCGCAGATTCGAATCCGTTCCTAGACAAACTCAGGTCAACATTATGTGCGGACTCAGAGACAGTAGACATGTCCAACCCCCGTGTCACCGCTGTGGCATGTATAAGATCTCGGTCATTGTGCCAGAAGTTCAGATGGCTGATTACACTTCTTCTTCTTCTGCGTTCGTGGGCTGAAACTCCCACGTACACTCGTGTTTTTTGCACGAGTGGAATTTTACGTGTATGACCGTTTTTTACCACGCCATTTAGGTAGCCATACACCGTTTTCGGAGGAAGCATGCTGGGTATTTTCGTGTTTCTATAACCCACCGAACTCTGACATGGATTACAGGATCTTTTTCGTGCGCACTTGGTCTTGTGCTTGCGTGTACACACGGGGGTGTTCGGACACTGAGGAGAGTCTGCACACAAAGTTGACTCTGAGAAATAAATCTCTCACCGAACGTGGGGACGAACTCACGCTGACAGCGGCCAACTGGATACAAATCCAGCGCGCTACCGACTGAGCTACATCCCCGCCCCTGCTGATTACACTTGATACGCGTCCTCTCTAAATTGCAGCTGACCTGCCATGACAGGTATATTTTGGTCAAAATAATAGACAAAGGGACAAATCAAGGTGTCCTTTCTTCAGAGGGGCTTCACATATTGCTCATACCATTGTTAGTGAATCCCAGACTCTGTGCATGAGAGAGACAAAAATGACATAAACTGTTGTTTCTTATTGCAAGGTTACTGCTTTTTTTGTTGGATCTCATTCTCTTAAAGTTTGTTTCAATCTATGCAGGATGTTGCTTTGTCTGGTCAATAAGCCATTTTTTTATGTCAAGTCTCTCTCTCTCTCTCTCTCTCTCTCTCTCTCTCTCTCTCTCTCTCTCTCTCTCTCTCTCTCTCTCTCTCACTCACTCACACAAACACACATACACACAAAGAAAATCTCTCTCACACAAACAAACACTCTCTCTCTCTCTCTCTCTTCTCTCTCTCTCTCTCTCTCTCTCTCTCTCTCTCTCTCTCTCACACTCACAAACACTCTCTCTGTCTCTGTTTTTTCTCTCTCTCTCTCTCTCTCTCTCTCTCTCTCACACACACACACACACACACACACAAACACACTCAAACACACACAAAGACAAACTCTCTCTCTCTCCTCTCTCTCTCTTCCTCTCTCTCTCACTCACTCACACACTCTCTCTCTCACACTCACTCACTCACACACACACACACACACACACTTTCACGAAACAGGTCTCACATTTTGTTGTACTGTTCCACAGTATTTTAGTTCACATTTTTGATAGTTCTCCCGGCTGCAAAATATTCTTCATGTCATTTCTGTTGATCCTTGAACAACAAGGTTTATAAATCTTATTTTGTTACTGAATGGTTATTTTGACTTTTCACGGTTAAAGAGTGTGTGTGTGTGTGTGTGTGTGTGTGTGTATGTGTGTGTGTGTGTGTGTGTGTGTGTGTGTGTGTGTGTGTGTGACAGAGAGAGAGTGAGAGAGAGAGAGAGATTGTTTGGTGTGCATTAGCAAGGAAGAGAGTTGGTGTTTGTGTGACTGAGAGAGATCGTCTTATGTGATTTGGACTGATGACAGATTACAGAAATCTGAACACCTTCAACACTAAGGTAATGGGCAATACAGGCAAGTTGAGTGCAAGTGGAACTCGCATCATTCAGAATACAGAATCACCATTCGCTTGCACAATGTCAACATCTCTAGATTAGAGAATGTGTGTGCCTGTGTAACTTGTGATAAAAATACTGCGCATATACTTTCACGAGTAAACACACGCACGCACGCGTACACTACACACTGACACGTGCACACCCTCACTGAACTGACTGACACACACGCACACACACACACTAACAAACAAACGCACACACATATATATATATACACACACACACACACACACACAACCACTGACACACACACTAACTAACAAACAAAAACACGCACACACACACATACATACTGCTCACACACACATACATACACACTGACACACACACCGTCACACACACACACATACATACACACACACACACACGAACACACAAAGACGTACACACACACTAACACTGAAGAAATACGCACACACACACATATACATACACACTGACACACACACTAACTAAAAAAACACGCACACACATACATACTTCACACGCACACATATACACACACACACACTGACACACGAACACACACTAACACTGAACAAACACACGCACAAACACACACACACACACACACTGGACAACAGACTTCTCCGCGTGCAGTGAAACCGTGGCGGCACTGACCTGTGATGTAAGGCCGCAACTCCGATGAGAGGACACCACCGAATAAAGGAGACCTTCTACGGTACTAAGTCTCTTTATTTGTTGTCTTGTCTAAAATAAACTGCCTGCAATGTACGGACACCCGGCTTTGGCCTGGTCAAATGTGACCTTTCCGCATCACCGGTATGTCTCACTGTCTCAGCAGATCCACTACTGATCGGGCTTGTAAAGTGGGATAAGGCTATCCATCCACTTGGTCACATCAGTAGCAAAACTAATATACAGCATGCCGGGGTGTTCTCTGTGCACAGTTATATATTTTTTAAATAAATATAAGTACATTTTGGAACTGCCACGGGCACGTGTGCCTTATTGGGACATTATTCATCAAAGAAGAAAAACTCACATGCAACAGCAAGCAGTTAGTTAGTTAGTTAACTGTTGCTTAATGGGTCCAGCGGACCACACAGTTTAGGCCAAATCAGGACCCCAACAGCAAGCAGTGATTCCGAGCTGGAATGCAATTACCATAGTCCGGACCATATGCTGAGTCGAAGATTTGACTAAACTGTTTAAACTAGTAATTTGATTAAAAAATGAGGTTGTCACAGTGCCGCCTCAACTTCTTAAAAAAACAACGGATATGACGTCATCAAAGTCATTTATCAAAATAATGAGAAAAAACATCTGGGGATCATTATCTGCAATAATTCAGTTCACATGTAGAGTTTCATGAACTGGATATTTGGAGTAGTGTCAAGTTCCTGGAATCTCTACACTCAGTCACTGACGACACACTGACATGACACACTGACACACACACACACACACCGGCACACTGACATGCGCACACACACATCATACACACACACCGTAACACGGCCGGCACATACACACAGACACAGACACACACATACATACACACACACACACACACACACACTGACTGACACATCCATACACTGACACTGACACACACACACACGCACACACTGACTGTGACATTGACATACATGCACATACGTAAGCCTATATGGTCACACACCGTGCACTGACACACACACCAACACACCCACACTGACACACACACAACCGCCACGGTACGCGCCGCTACTGCAAAGCCGAGAGAGACTGAGAGAGAGAGAGATCGAGAGAGAGAAAGAGACGGCCGCTTGCCGGACCCCGGCGCCCCCCTCAGCCGTCTCGGCCAAGACGCCACACGCAATGCCGAAATCGTAGAAAATGTACACTCTTTTTGAGTGGAAAGAAAGAGGTATATTGCGTTTGTAATAGTTTTTAAACTTTTGCCAGTTCCATTTATTTCCGAGACTTGAAAATGCACTTCTAAGCTTTCTAAATGTTTAGTTTCAAAACGTAAAAACACAAACAAAATCTCAGCGGTGACTATTTCGTTTGTCGAAGAAAATGTATAGTAATCTAGACACACCAAGTCCGAGACTAAACTAAAGGCATCTGTTGAAAACCATAATATTCAGTTGACCCTTTGAACTCTCGGCCAGTTTTACGTTGGCTGCGCCAGCCTCCTGTTTCTGTGATGCGATGCTTCGCGGAGACGGCCAGCAGCCTCGATCTCGCTTCATAGTTTTGCTCATTTCCGCAAGCAGCGATTGATTGGCATATTATGATACTAGATTTATCCCTGCAAAATGGCCTTTGGTTTGCGTAAATGAAAATGTCCTGGCTTGCATTCGGTGTTGCGGTTTTGACAGGCCCGGCTGTGATAGCCCTAGGGTAAACTCCGGGCCTCGGATTTGTGAAGTGTCGTCTGCCACGGCTGAAGAAGCAGACGGACCTGCGATGGCTGAAGAGACAGAGCAGTGCGATAGTCGAAGTGCATCGCCTGTACCTCCGGACCATGGCCATGGCCATTTCTTCGTGAAGAAAACCTTCCACAAGCCAACGTACTGCCACCATTGCACGGACATTCTTTGGGGGCTCATTGGAGTTGGATATGTGTGTGAAGGTAAGCTTTGAAGCCTTTTTCTCCGCTCGTTTCCATCCCCACATCTTGCATTTCATCCCTCGCGCATCTACACCCTGGTAGCACCAACCCGTTGTTTTCCCATGCATTTAGCGATTAGACCGTTTATTTGCCTGAATTTTCGTTCTAGAGGAACCCATCTACGTTTCTAATACGGGGATAGGGCTTTCAGTGCTCGGGGTGAGGGGAAAGGACCGGTTCAAATGGCATGTCGACTCGAAGAGGCCGCATATTTGGGATCCATATTGGTTGGAGTAGCGAAGGCAGTCGGTGAGTGTCGTAAGCAGCAGCAGCATCAGTCGACAGGCAGGCAGGCCCAGCTTTGCTGAGTTGTGCCGGCGACTGGCGCTCGGGCTTTAGCGTGCTAGCAGTGGGGTTATAGAGCTGGGAGCGCTTTGGTTGTGGTGGTGGTTGGTGTGACTAGAGCCCAGCACTTGGAAGAGGGAGCGAGGTGGCAGCAGTGGCTGAGCAGAGCACGGGCTACAGCAGTCGTATCAGGGCTGGCCAGGCAGAAATCAATAAGGGAGACTGTGCTTCCATTTTACCATAGTTTACCATCACTGCCGACACAACCACCACCGCTGCTGCAACCCCACCATGGCCACAATCACCATCTCTCACAAAACCTCCCCTGTAGACTCAAGGAT
The DNA here is from genome assembly GCF_037325665.1 of Littorina saxatilis. Taxonomy (NCBI): domain Eukaryota; kingdom Metazoa; phylum Mollusca; class Gastropoda; order Littorinimorpha; family Littorinidae; genus Littorina; species Littorina saxatilis. The sequence goes on from NC_090255.1 coordinate 6,064,519, forward strand.
TACATTTTATCATCACACCTCTTAGTCTTGTAGAAATATGGTCAGGTTTTAAGGGGGGTTTGGGAATGGTTTGTTGGGTGGAATAGTGGTCACTGATGCCGTATCTGTCCATGACATCCCCTGTCACTGATGTTTAAACATGATTATCATCTGCAGAGGTCACGGGTCATTTTGATGCTGCCGATTCAGCCGTTATTTGGGGCTAGGGCTGTTGTTTCGTTATCCAACTTGATTTTGCTGGGTTGCCCAACGGCTAGTCATTTTGCGTCGGGGTGTCTTAATATCCGTTGATTGAAAGTGCCTGCATGAAATGGCTGGATGATCTTGCATGTTTGCCAGACTTTTCCGTCCATCTGTACTGTACTGATATAATGCTCGTCAGGGCTGGGGATGGTGTTATTTGACTTGATTCGACCAGTTTGGCCATTGGTCAAGCATTGTATTTGGAGGGCGGTTTTATGCTGGTGAAAAATGCCTGGAATGGCTTGGATAATGGTCTTGCATGTTTGTAAGCTGTTTTTGTCTATGCACAGTGTCATGGGATTCTATTGACGATGGTGAAGTCACAGACAGATATATGCATCTAGGTATGAGTATGAAAAATGAAGCTATCTTTTTTTGGAGGTGTTGTTGCTTGTAACACATAAGAAGTTTTGGTACACAGAACAACTATAGTTGCTAGCTGCTTAGTTGTCATTTGTTGATCACATTTCCATCATACTGGCTTCGTGAAGTGATCTGTTTTGCACCATTGGACTTAGAGTGTATTCTGAGGCTCATGCTTTTCCCAAACGTAGAGAAGGTACACTTCTTCTACTTCCACCAGGTATGGCTCACACTCCCCAAAAAGTGTGAGCATTCTGTCATTGACTGTGCGAATGATAACATTTTCTTTCGGATTACCGCGGTACGGTGTTGGGGGGAGAGCAGCACCGTGGTCGAGAGCGACTGCCCACGTGACGACCCGCAGTCGGCCTACTGAAATTTTGTTTGTGAAACCCGATTTGGTCGGATTACTGTTGTTCACTCGGACAACTGCAGTTGGTCGACTGTGTTTCTGGCTTACTGTGTTTCTGGCTTATGAAAATAGCCCCTGGTGTAGAACAGTGGAACCAGCTGTTTTTACTGCAGTCATGGGCTAAAACTCCCTCGTATGCTCGTGTTTTTTTGCATGAGTAGGATTTACGAGTATGACCGTTTTTACCCTGCCATTTAGGAAGCCATTCGCCGCTTTTGGGGGAAGCATGCTGGGTATTTTCGTGTTTCTATAACCCATGGAACTCTGACATGGACTGTTGGAACTTTTCCGTGCTCACTGGGTCTTATGTGCTTGCATGTACACACGAAAGGGGATAAGGCACTAAGTTGACCTGGGAGATTGGAAAAACCTCCACCCTTAAACCACCAGGCGCGAGTGGGATTTGAACCCGCAACCTTCTGCATGTAATTGGAAGGCCGGCGTCCTCATCCGCAGAACCCGCCTTTTAATATCTAGATAACTAAGGAGGAGGTCTTGAAATGGTCGTAACATTTTACAGAGGTTATCAGACCTGTTTACCAGTACGATTTGGGCGTATTTTGTACGCCAAATTATTATCGGTACGCAAATACGCGACACACGCACAAAATACGCATGAGAAAAAGTCTAGAATACGTTTTCCGGTGTTGGTGTGCTGACTACGGGATGGTACAACTGATACCGGTTTCGGTCGAAGGGGGATAACCATGACAGCGAGTCTTCAGCTGTGGAAACCTTGTTCAGTTGTTGGCACGTGCGATCGTCTGGACAATCGTGGCAAAATGAAGCGGTAAAATGTGTCAGTTTCGGATGACTGTACCAAGTCTAAACAGCAGAAGCACCAGATTTTCTTGGAGAAATATAAGAAAGAGCAAGGAATTGTGGAGTCTACTATGGGAAAAAGTCATGCACACTGCAAGTATTGTAAATCAGATTTCTCCGTTGCCCATGCTGGGAAATATGACATCGAACGACACTGCATTTCCAAAACTCACCTGGACAAGGTTGCTGCAAAGAAATCCGCTGAAAGCTGCCAAGGAATTATGAAGTTCATTCCCGCAAAGCAAATCCTGCCAGAAGAAAAGGCTGTAGTCCGTGCTGAAGCAATGTTTTCTGAGATGATTGTAAAAATGAACTTGCCACTGTCAACCGCAGATGTTATTTCACAAACTTCATCTTTTCATTATCAATCTGTTTGGAAGACACTGGTTATAATGCTATAAACTGACAGGTAAATAAAATTGTTTTATCCCTGTTGTATTGGAAGGAGTTAAATTCTGAAGGTGTTCACAAGACATGCTATTCTTACACAAACACATTTGCACCCACGCGTACATTTTCCCTAGCCCATATGGCTTTGCTTGCAAAGTACACCAACTTTTTGAAAAATACACTCAACTTTTTGGGAAAGTACTCTTGCCTCGGGTTTAGGGTAAACAGGTCTGGGTTATGAACAGAAAGTCTGGAAAAAAAACTTAAAAGGGAGGGAGTCTTAATTCGGGGATCATAATTTAAAAGGGGAGGGGCTTCACTGTAGGGCTGAAACCACTGAACTGTATGTACAAACAAATCAACGGTTTCTTGAGTTGTGACAGTGAAGAAGTGTAGCCAAGTACCTGCTATGTCCTTCAGCAGAAGTGGCAAGGCAAGGCAAGGCAAGTTTTATTCCAATAAAACCCCGTGAGGGTACATGGACAATTAAAAAACACAGTAAAAACACATTTCATTCACCACCAAATAAAAGGAACTAAAACAAAAAGAAATCAGACTATGTACAGAAAAGGGAGTTGAGGGGTGAGGGAGAGCAAAAACAATACAAGAAACAATTCAACAATAATAATAATAAATAGTAATAATAATAATAATAATAATAATAATAATAATAATAAAACACTACAAGTGCAAAGTGATTACATACATTTCTTTACTATGGGAAATGGGGGGAAGGGGGAGGGGGGGGGGTGGAGGGTGAGTTAACATCAGGACAAAAATACTATTACCAACAACACAAAACAGATAACGGAGTATAAAGCTAAAAGAGAATTAAATTTTACTCGCTTCTCAAACAGTCCATGACAAGTGTCATGAACTTTGAGAGTTTTAGCAATAAACTCTTTTTTGTAGTGGAAAAAAGCTCTTTGAATTTAACTGAATTGGGGCGGGCATAATAATAGCACCGTAACAACTGTTTTCTGGTGGTCTTCCACACCATTTGTCATCTTGGACAGTTCTCCTTCCAAACCTGAATTCAACTTACCGTCTTTTTATCATGTGGTATACCGTATATGAAGGGGGATCCCTGCCAAATGTTTCCGTCAGATCATCATGAATTTCCAGTGGGCTAAATATTTGTCTTTGCAGATATTGGATCACTTTATTGTGTTTTTTTTTTCATTGTAGGGTAAACAGTGGGGTATGGTACTTTGAGAAGCCAAGGCACACAAAATAATGTGTGAAAATACATATTATTTTGCATGAAGTCTTAATAAGAACCCTTTTTAATTCATGTCAAGTTTTGGTTGTCTAAGTTAATTAATTCATGGTCGGGCCCGGTACTTCTTAGTTGGCCCTCGTATATTTGCTCAAAAATATTGGTTGTGACATGGACATAAAAACATCACGTTTTGTCGCAAGCGCTAAGACACTCATCTCTGCTATATTGAGCAAGTCTCAAAAATGGTTAAGAAATCGTGATTTGTTGACATTTTTCAGTCATTTTGATTGCCATGTCAAAGTTAATTGAACATAGTTTCGCAATTACTCACACCTGTAGGAGGCATGAGAGACAGGTATCCAAGTTGTGCGCATAAAACAGGTGTGGCGGCAGGTGTCACAGTAATCACTAATAAGACATGTCAGGGGTTGGCCGATCCCCCCCGCCGGTTAGGGGGAAGAATTTACCCGATGCTCCCCAGCATGTCCTAAGAGGCGACTAACGGATTCTGTTTCTCCTTTTACCCTTGTTAAGTGTTTCTTGTATAGAATATAGTCAATGTTTGTAGAGATTTTAGTCAAGCAGTATGTAAGAAATGTTAAGTCCTTTGTACTGGAAACTTGCATTCTCCCAGTAAGGTCATATATTGTACTACGTTGGCAAGCCCCTGGAGCAATTTTTTGATTAGTGCTTTTGTGAACAAGAAACAATTAACAAGTGGCTCTATCCCATCTCCCCCCCCCCCCCTCCCCCCTTTCCCCGTCGCGATATAACCTTGAACGGTTGAAAACGACGTTAAACACCAAATAAAGAAAGAAAAGGGTTGGCTGAGGCACCATTACAGTGGAACCTCCCTTTAACGACCTCCCAAAAATTTGAGAAAATCAGGTCCTGAAAAGGGGGAATTAAGTCTTAAAATGGGGATAAATTTACAGAGGTTGAGAACAGAAAATCTGAGAAAACAGGGTCTTAAATTAAAAAGATTCATTGGCTTGGGACTTTCCCAACAAGCGGCCGACACATTCGCTTGGGACTTTCCCAACAAGCGGCCGACACATTCGCTTGGGACTTTCCCAACAAGCGGCCGACACATTCGCTTGGGACTTTCTCGCTTGGGACTTTCCCAACAAGCGGCCGACACATTCGCTTGGGACTTTCCCAACTAGCGGCCGACACATTCGCTTGGGACTTTCCCAACAAGCGGCTGACACATTCGCTTGGGACTTTCCCAACAAGCGGCCGACACATTCGCTTGGGACTTTCCCAACAAGCGACTGACACATTCGCTTGGGACTTTCCCAACAAGCGACTGACACATTCGCTTGGGACTTTCCCAACAAGCGGCCGACACATTCGCTTGGGACTTTCCCAAGAAGCGGCCGACACATTCGCTTGGGACTTTCCCAACAAGCGGCCGACACATTCGCTTGGGACTTTCCCAACAAGCGGCCGACACATTCGCTTGGGACTTTCCCAACAAGCGGCCGACACATTCGCTTGGGACTTTCCCAACAAGCGACTGACACATTCGCTTGGGACTTTCCCAACAAGCGGCCGACACATTCGATCAAGCTAAGTTCTCGTTACTCATTGTTTGTCTGTTCACTGTAAAGACCGTTGGGTCGATATATTTGTGAATGTATTGTTTTGTCAATAACAAACGTTCCAACAACCTACCGTACCTTTCTTGGTTTTTTGATTCTAGGGTCTTAAATTGTTAAATTGGATGAAGTTAAATTGGCGTGTCTTAAAAGGGGGGTTATATTGTATAATGTGTCATTGGCTTATGTGTCTTGGGTTAACACTAACAGAGTGCAATATTTTTTACTTTTAGGTTGACTTCGAAATTTTATAATAAAAAAAACCAAGAAAGGTAAGTTGTTGGAACATTTGTGATTGACAAAAGAACGTTACATCTATATATATACGACTAGTGTCTGTCTGGCCAAAGTTCTCGGTTGATCTTTTTCAAATTTGGACACCGTATTCAGCTACACCCCGGACACAACCTCATCGATGAGATATTTCAACACGTGCTCTCAACGCGCAGCGCTGTGCGCGCTGAACCGATTTTTGTTTTGTTTTTTGTTGTTGTTGTCGGGATCCACTACCAGTAACTCTTCCTTATCTTCTCCAGTGTTTTCAGCCGCGATTATTTCCCTTCCTCCGTGTGGCGTCAATCCATATTCCCGTTACTACGTTACTATTTTTAGAAGGTCACTGCACGTTACTATTTTTAGAAGGTCTCCAGTGTTTTGTGCGTGCCGGGTCCCAGGCATAGCCTGGTATTCGGCTCTACTTCTACCCGGCGAAGCGGGTAATCATCTAGTTCACTAATATATTGACCCAACGGTCTTTTAAGTGCACAGTCATTGTTTTTGGATTCAAAATTTTATGTCAGTTGTCATGTTGAAATACATATGTGGGGTCTGGTATTGGTAGCTCAGATGGTAGAGCACTGGAACTGTGAGCCACGGGTCACGGGTTCCAGTCAAGGCCGGGGCTGACACTGGTCCACTTGATGTGCAGACTCAGCATGATATCCATGTCCCACCCCCAGGTCACTGCTGTGGCACGTGGAAAACCGTTGTCATTTTCTGCCAATAGTGCAGGTAGCTGATCACACAAATACACACGCACCTACGTGGGTAGTATGACTCTCTTACTGCTGGTGGAATAGCTGCTTAGATTTTGGCATGATTGACCTTGAGTTTACAGGTGAGCTTTAGGAACACTGAGGCAGTTGAAACTGCTTGAGCTTTTGGCACAATGTTGCAGTTGAAATGAATGAGTTTGAGCTTTTGGCACACTAAGGCAGTTCTTGCTGAATGTCCTTGAACTTTTGGCACACTGAGGCAGTTTCTGATTAATAATCTTGAACTTTTGGAGCTTTTACTTTTAGCACATGGAGGCAGTTACTGCTCAATACACCTGAGCTTTTGGCATATGGAGGCAGTTCCTGCTGAATAAACTTGAGCTTTTGGCACATGGAGGCAGTTCCTGCTCAATACACCTGAGCTTTTGGCACATGGAGGCAGTTCCTGCTCAATAAACCTGAGCTTTTGGCACATGGAGGCAGTTCCTGCTCAATAAACCTGAGCTTTTGGAACACTGAGGCTGTTCGTGCTGTCAGTTTGCTTTAGCTTTTGGAACAATGAGGCGGTTGAAGTTGAATGAGCTAGAGGCAGAGCTTTTGGCACACCGAGGCAGTTGAATGAGCTAGAGCTTTTGGCACACCGAGGCAGTTGAATGAGCTAGTGCTTTTGGCACACCGAGGCAGTTGAATGAGCTAGTGCTTTTGGCACACCGAGGCAGTTGAATGAGCTAGTGCTTTTGGCACACCGAGGCAGTTGAATGAGCTAGTGCTTTTGGAACACCGAGGCAGTTGAATGAGCGAGTGCTTTTGGAACACCGAGGCAGTTGAATGAGCGAGTGCTTTTGGAACACCGAGGCAGTTGAATGAGCGAGTGCTTTTGGAACACCGAGGCAGTTGAATGAGCGAGTGCTTTTGGAACACCGAGGCAGTTGAATGAGCGAGTGCTTTTGGAACACCATCCTGTTGATACTCCATTTGACAGGTCACTTGCCATGAACTGTTCCAAGTACAGTGGAACCCCCCTTTTAAGACCTCCGGAAACCTGAGAAAATCAGGTCTTAAAAGGGGGGGGGGGGGGGGGGGTGTCTTAATATGGGGATACATTTACAGAGGTTCTGAACAGAAAGTCTTAGAAAGCAAAGTCTTAAGGGAGAAAGCCTTACATTGGGGGGGGGGGGGGGGGGGGTCTTAAAAGGGGTGTTTCACTGTTTTGCTTTGTTATGCTGATGTTCTCATGTGACGTAGGACTGAATGACCTATTTCTGCAGGGGGCTGGGCTGTATGGGCTGCAATTTACTGATTTTTTTTATATTGCATATCTGTTTTCTTTATGAATGAGTATAAAACTAAAAGTATGTGCTTTCTATTTTCTGTTTCAGTGTGCAATTTTGTTGTCCACGATCGTTGTATGAAGACAGTGGTCTCCCCTTGCTCCAGCATAGCCACCAGTCTCATCAAGGTAAGACTATAGACGAATTCCGGAAATAAGTGTCGGGTTTGTATGGGTTGTGACAGAGTGAATGCCCTTGCTTTTACTTGGTCAAACATTGGAGGAGCCAATCACTAGCGAGGGGTGTGTTGGAAACACGTGGACTTGAGAATTCATTTGGACGGGCGCAGTGGCGTGGTGGTAAGACGTCGGCCTCCTAATCGGGAGGTCGTGAGTTCGAATCCCGGTCGCTGCCGCCTGGTGGGTTAAGAGTGGAGATTTTTCCGATCTCCCAGGTCAACTTATGTGCAGACCTGCTAGTGACTTAACCCCCTTCGTGTGTACACGCAAGCACAAGACCAAGTGCGCACGGAAAAGATCGCAGTGGGGCACTGCGGTTATGAAATTAAAGGCCCCTCCTGTTTTTGGAACCGCAGGAGCTTTCTAGTTTGCTGTTAGGTAGATTTTTGGTTCCTCTTTCCTGTCATGCTCTCTTTTTCTTCATGAATTCTTTTCTTTTTTCTGCCTTCTTGCTCATTCACCTGTATTTTTTCCAAAAATCTCTTCTCTTGCCGCTTGTCTCGCGATTCATGTATAGTTTAATCTGTTAGTGTTCTGATGTAAGTCCAGCAGTAGATAGGTTAAGCCTATTTTAACATACTGGAAACTGGTAATCTTCCAGTAGGTATTAATTTAGTTTTACTAAAGCCTGCTGGGACACAAGTAATGGGTTAGTGCATTTGTAAACAGGAATCGCTTGACAAGTGGCCCCCTTCATCCCCCCCTTCCTCGTCCTGATATGGCTCTGCGTAGTCGGCTGGACGTTAAGCAACAAATAAACAAACAAACAAACGGAAAAGATCCTGTAATCCATGTCAGAGTTCGGTGGGTTGTAGAAACACGAAAATACCCAGCATGCTTCCTCCGAAAGCGGCGTATGGCTGCCTAAATGGCGGGGTAAAAACGGTCATACACGTAAAATTCCACTCGTGCAAAAACACGAGTGTACGTGGGAGTTTCAGCCCACGAACGCAGAAGAAGAAGAAGAATTCATTTGTCCTTGAAAAAGCAACGGTATTCACTCTTTCACAACCTATGCATATCTTACAGAAATACTTCCCAATATTGTTTATTCTATGCTTTGCTTTACTAATGCCCCATGCACCTCTGGCTCCTACCGGCACGGTTGGCCTAGTGGTAAGGCGTCCGTCCCGTGATCGGGAGGTCGTGGGTTCGAACCCCGGCCGGGTCATACCTAACACTTTAAAATTGGCAATCTAGTGGCTGCTCCGCCTGGCGTCTGGTATTATGGGGTTAGTGCTAGGACGGGTTGGTCCGGTGTCAGAATAATGTGACTGGGTGAGACATGAAGCCTGTGCTGCGACTTCTGTCTTGTGTGTGGCGCACGTTATATGTCAAAGCAGCACCGCCCTGATATGGCCCTTCGTGATCGGCTGGGCGCTAAGCAAACAAACAAAACAAAAAAACCTCTGGCTCCTATGAAATCTTAAAATAATCCCAAAGAATTGTCTTCAGAGAGTCAAAAGGCACATCGTGATTACATACCACTGTCCCACCCTCGTCTCAGACATAGCACACACAGAAACACACACACACACACACACACACACACACACACTCACACACACACACACACACACACACACACACACACACACACACACACACACACACACACACACACACACACACACACACTCACACACACACACACACACACACACACACACACACACACACACACACTCACACACACACACACACACACTCACACACACACACACACACACACACACACACACACACACGCACACACACACACACACACACACACACACACACACACACAGAGAAACACACACACACAAACATACTCGCTCGCATGCACACCTATACACATACATGCACTCACTCACACACACACTCACACACACACAAACACATAATTTCTTAACATGATACAATGCAGGCTTGGGAATTGTCCGCCGAAAGGCAATTTTCCGCCGACATTTGTTTTTGTTCCGCCGAAAAAGCAAAAGTGTGCACCGAAAAAATAAATGGGGAAGGCAAAAATGGTTCTAAAAACTGAATTTAATGGCAAATTTGAAGCTCAGATGACACCAAATTGCGCCATTTGTAAAGCTGTGCGCTTCGCGCCGTTGACTTTGCTATTACCTACACATTTTCAGCCTTTTTTACTTTTTTCAATTCCCATGCCTGACAATGTCAATGAGATTGCACCATTGAACTTCCTTGAATGACAAAGAAATGTGGGAGGGGAGAGGGGGGGGCTGCTTGGTGCTTCGCGCCTTTGAGAATATCACATCCAAATTTAACCTGTAGTATTTTCCTCACATTGGTATTTCTTGCATGCTATTAATAATTACTATTATTCTGGGATAAAAGTTCCCATCCATATTTTGCACATCATGAACGCCAAACCTTTATGAACGCTAAACAATTATGAACGTCAAGACCCCCCCGCGGGTTTGGGGGAAGAATTTACCCGATGCTCCCCAGCATGTCGTAAGAGGCGACTAACGGATTCTGTTTCTCCTTTTACCCTTGTTAAGTGTTTCTTGTATAGAATATAGTCAATTTTTGTAAGGATTTTAGTCAAGCAGTATGTAAGAAATGTTAAGTCCTTTGTACTGGAAACTTGCATTCTCCCAGTAAGGTAATATAATATATATTGTACTACGTTGCAAGCCCCTGGAGCAAATTTTTGATTAGTGCTTTTGTGAACAAGAAACAATTGACAAGTGGCTCTATCCCATCTCCCCCCTTTCCCCGTCGCGATATAACCTTGAATGGTTGAAAACGACGTTAAACACCAAATAAAGAATGAACGTCAAGCTTTTATGGACGCTAAACATTTACGAACTCCAAGCCTTTATCAACATTAAACATATGAACGACAAACCTTTATGAACATCAAGCCTTTATGAACATCAAGCCTTTATGAACACTAAACTTTTATGAACACTAAGCCTTTATGAACGCCCAACCTTGATAAACTTTATGAACGCAAAGCTTTTATAAACTAAAAGGGATTCTGTAACATTGATTTAAAGGGGGGGAAGGGAAGGGTTAAACATATATTGTCTACGCCGCGGGGCGGGGATGTAGCTCAGTCGGTAGCGCGCTGGGTTTGTTTCCAGTTGGCCGCTGTCAGCATGAGTTCGTCCCCACGTTCGGCGAGAGATTTATTGCTCAGAGTCAACTTTGTGTGCAGACTCTCCTCGGTGTCCGAACACCCCCGTGTGTACACGCAAGCACAAGACCAAGTGCGCACGAAAAAGATCCTGTAATCCATGTCAGATTTCGGTGGGTTATAGAAACACGAAAATACCCAGCATGCTTCCTCCGAAAACGGCGTATGGCTGCCTAAATGGCCGGGTAAAAAACGGTCATACACGTAAAATTCCATTCGTGCAAAAAACATGAGTGTACGTGGGAGTTTCAGCCCCCGAACGCAGAAGAAGAAGAAGTCTAAGCCGCCATATTGGAGAGTTTTCTTGCGGATTGGACCTCAAAAAAAGTTCAAGGGACATTAGCTTTACTGTAATTTAGAAACACCCGCAATGATTTGCTCAAAATTGCTCTGAAACTATGCCAAATTATTAAATGAAGTTTAATCAGCGAGCAGTTTGCATCGACAGCTCTCCTGTCAGGAGTCAGGGATTCCGGTCGTCATCATTATTTATTTAGTTTTCATCTATACCCATTCGTCAAAGCAGATCAAGACCGTTGGATTAAGGAAGTCAAACCTACAGTCTTGCTAACGCATGAAAATTCCGTGCCATACAGGGCTAGAACGCTTCGAATAACAGACACAACAAACTGTACGTTGGAGAATATCAAGGTCTGCAATGACAACCAAACACAGCATTCTGATTTGAAAAATAAAACGCTCAAACACTAATTTTAAGACCTTCTCCGTGTGTGTTGTGATCTATTTAACCCCCAAAACCAATTTCAAATCTGTATTTCCACGAATAGCGCATGGAATGCTCAGGGTCAAAAGGTAGGACGAAAACTAGGAGTCACGCATAGCGCCGCGTCACAATGAGAATTACAGTCTGGGATTTCTACTCAAAATACAGCCGTTTTTAATTTAAGTAACTCAGTACTTACTTACTTAGGCCATTATGAACCCCCGGGGGAGCATAGGCCATCCACGACAATTCTCCATCCGACACGGTCCTGGGCTGCCCTTTCGATCTGGCTCCAGGTCTTCCCCTGCCTGTTGATCTCTGCTTCAGTGTCTCGTCTCCAGCTGTTGCGCGGCCGGCCTCTCTTCCTTTTCCCTTGTGGATTCCACTTCAGGGCTTGCCTCGTGATACTGGATGCTGGCTTTCTCAGGGTGTGCCCTATCCAGCCCCATTTCCTCCGGAGAATTTGCTGCGCCGCTGGTTTCTGGTCAGCTCTCTGCCAAAGGTCTTCATTTCGGATTCTGTCCGTCCATCTGATGTTTAGGATGCGCCTCAAGCAGGTGTTGACAAAGATTTGGATCTTTCCCAGCATGGTCTCTGTTGTCCTCCATGTCTCACACCCATAGAGAAGAACAGACTTGACATTTGAATTGAAGATCCGAAGCTTCGTCCTTTGGCTAATCTCCTTGGAACTCCAGATCTTCTTTAGCATGACAAAGGCTCCCCGTGCTTTCCCAATCCTTGCTTTGACGTCCCTGTCCGAGCCTCCTTGTCCGTCAATGATGCTCCCCAGGTAAACAAAGGACTCCACTTCCTTGATGGGCTCCCCATTGATCATCACCGGATTGTCGGCTGTGGTGTTGGTCTTAATCAATTCGGTTTTCCTCTTGTTGATCTTGAGTCCTACACCGGCTGATATTGTCTCCAGGTGAGTAGTCTTGTCTTGCATTTGGGCATGGTTGTGGGAAAGGAGGGCAAGATCATCCGCAAAGTCGAGGTCTTCCAGTTGATCGAAGAGTGTCCATTGTATCCCATTTCTCCTGCCTGCTGTTGTGGTCTTCATGATCCAGTCGATGGCCAGAAGAAATAGGAATGGTGACAGTATACATCCTTGTTGTACCCCCGTTTTCACCTCAAAACTGTCGGATAGCTGGCCAGCATGTGCGACTCTACACTTCATATCCTGGTAGGTGCCCCGGATGAGGGAGATGAATTTCTCTGGAATGCCGTAGTGCCGCATGAGTTTCCACAGTGACTCTCTGTCCACGCTGTCGAAGGCTTTCTCATAATCAATGAAGTTGATGTATAGAGGAGACTTCCACTCCAGCGACTGCTCCACTATGATGCGTAAACTGGCAATCTGGTCAGGACAGGATCTGTTCTTCCTGAAACCCGCCTGTTCATCCCTGAGCTTGGTGTCAACTGCCTCCTTCATTCTATCCAAAAGGATTCGGTTGAGAACCTTCCCTGGCACGGACAGCAGCATGATCCCTCGGTAGTTTCCACAGTCTCGAAGATCCCCTTTCTTTGGAATCTTGATGATGATGCCTTCTCTCCATTGAGATGGCACCTCTTCCTCCTCCCAAATCTTGCCAAACAGACTGTGGAACAAACTAATAGATGTCTCCATGTCTGCTTTGATGGCTTCTGCCGGTATCTCATCTGGCCCCGACGCTTTTCCATTTTTTAGTGACATTATGGCTTTCTTGATTTCCTCCTTTGTGGGCTTGTCTGTGTTGATGGGCAGTTCTGTCTCTGCTGGTCTGATGTCCGGTGTTCAATAGCTCCTTGAAGTGTTCCGCCCATCGCTTCATCTGATCGTCTGTCGTTGTTATTGGATCCCCATTCTTGTCCCTCACTGGTTTGTCGGTCTGCTGAAATTTTCCTGCTAACTTCTTGGTCGTCATGTAGAGATCTTTCAGATTTCCCTGTCCTGCAGCTTCTTCTGCCTCCTTCGCCAGGTTGTCTATGTAGTCTTTCTTGTCCTTCTTTATTCCTTTCTTTACTTCTTTCTCCGCCGCTGTGTACTCTTTCTGTGCCTTTGCTTTGCCTGCTCTCGTTCTGCTCTCGTTCCTCGCTTTCTTCTTCTTCTTCCTATCTTCAATTTTCTGAATGGTGTCTGCAGAAATCCATTCCTTGTGCTGCGATTTTTTCTTGCCCACCACTTCCTCGCAGGTATCCTTCCACATCTTGCTGTAGTGTTCCCACTGGCTCTTTATGTCTGCCTCATCTTCTTCGATCATCCCTTGAAGTGGCTGGAATCTGTTGGTGAGGCTTATCTGGAATCTTGTGCGTACTTCTTCATCTCTTAGCATTCCCACGTTGAACTTAACCCTAGCGCTGTTTGAGCTATGGTGTTTCTTTAATCGCAGTCTGACTGTTGTGGTAACTAGCTGGTGGTCTGTGTACACATCTGCTCCCCTCATCACCCGTACATCCATCCATGATCGTCTGAACTTTTTGTTGATGCAGATGTGGTCAATCTGGTTCTCTGTGACGTGGTCAGGTGAAATCCAGGTGGCCTTGTGTATTCGCTTGTGGGGGAAGACGCTTCCTCCTATCACCAGTTGGTTCAAGGCACACATCTCTGCAAAACGTTCTCCGTTGTCGTTCATCTGTCCCAGTCCATGTTTCCCCATGATGTCCTCGTATCCTGCGTTGTCCCCTCCAACTTTGGCATTGAAATCTCCCATCACCAGCGTTATATCTCTGTCCTTTATCCCGTCCAGGACTGCTTGTAACTGCCGGTAGTAGTTGTCCTTCTTTTCCACGTCTGGCTCATCGTTTGTTGGGGCATAGCACTGGATGATGTTCAGGTTGATGTTCTTCTTCTTGGTGGCAAACTTTGCTGTGATGATGCGGGGGCTGATAGCTTCATAGCCGATGAGTGCTCTCTGTGCCTCCGGCGCCAGCATCAGCACTACGCCTAACGTGTGTGGGGCTCCTTCTTCTTGGTGTCCCGAATACAAAACTTCTTCTCCTGATGAGAGTCTCACCCTTCCAGATGTTGTCCACCTTGCTTCGCTTATTCCCAGTACTTGGATCTTGTACTTCTTCATCTCTCTTGCTACCTGCAGTGTCTTCCCAGCTTGGTACATGGTCTGCACGTTCCAGGTGGCTATTCTCGTTGTTCGCCTGGTGGTCAGAAGGGGGGTCGGTCTCGCAGCTTCCTTTCGGCTTTCACTGTTGGACGTCATAGATCTCCTTGATGGAGACCCTTCCTCCTCCAGGCATGTGTCTTGGATATTTGTCGTTGATGCTTCTGTAACGTAGTCTTTTTCTAGGCAGGGGTGTTGACCCTACGCAAACCATTTTAGACTCATGGGGGAGCTGGTCTAGCTTAGTCTGACCTCTATCCTTTGACCTGTCCAGCATGGGTGGCCCTACCAGGAGCATTTGCTCCGGCTGGCATAGCTCTCCGGGTTATCGAGATACTCAAGCCCCCACCCCACGACAAGGAGTAGACCGTGTGGGGGAAGTAACTCAGTGCTCAAACGTTTATTGTAAGGTATTCCTTGTGTGTGGTCACAAAATAACTACCCCCAAACGGAACTGTATAACTCTTGGGGCGATTTGAGACATTGTTTTTGTTAGATATATTCCCTTTAAGCTTGATTGTTTCTGGTGTAGAATAAGGTCAGTAGTAAATCATGGGAGCAACCTGTGTCTTTCTCATGCCTCGGTCTTCGGTCACTGATGCGTTCTCTTTTGATCTGATGCTTTGTTCTAATCGCTGGCCATAATCCACGGTCCGATAGCTTTGACATGCATGACGGGGTCTTCTGAAAGAACATTTGTTTTGTAGCTAGGACACTTTGACCTATACATATATTTTTGATCCAGGCCCAGCTGACCTTTTGTCCTCTGAGTCTGGGCAACAGCTTTTCTTTGTTGTACTTTTTGTAGCCAAGTGCACAAAACTTTTGAATTGCCTTTGGAGATAAAGCCAGTCAAACAGGACAAAGGATGGGGAAATTTAGTAGCCAGGAGACAACAGCATTCAGACCCTATCACAAACAGCTCTATACAACTCACTGGTGTCATGTCCAACTGGAAGCCAGAACATGAGTCATAAATAGCTCAGCCGGCAGACAACTCTGCAGAGCAGTTGTTGTGAAAGGGAGACTACCGCATCACCCTGCCACATTTCTGTTTCAGCCCTGAAAGTAAAAAAGAATGGTGTATTAGCCTTTGGCTAGTGATTCTGAACATTTACTTGCCAGAGAGCAAACTTTACAACCCGAACCAACAATTTGTTTCAGCAACTTAACTCGCATTTGGCGAGTAGATGAACATTTGTACTCGTCAGTTACACATTTCTACTCGCCATGGCGAGTAAAATACTCGCCACTTTCAGGCCTGTGTTTTTGAATGTCAAGATTTCTTTATTTCTAAAAATATGTTGTTTTTTCTCCCTGCAGAATCCTGTTGCCCACTGCTGGTCGGAACCGAGTCACTTCAAACGAAAGTTTTGCAATGTCTGTCGCAAACGGCTGGAGGACAGTCCTGCCATACGCTGTGAAAGTAAGGCTTCTGTGTGTTGGTGTGTGTGTTTGGTTTTGGGTATGTGTGTGTGTGGGGGGTATGGTGTGTATGTGTGTGGGGGGTATGGTGTATGTGTGTGGGGGGTATGGTGTGTGTGTTGGGGGGTATGGTGTGTGTGTGTGGGATATGGTGTATGTGTTGGGGGTATGGTGTGTGTGTAGGGGGTATGGTGTGTGTGTGGGGGTATGGTGTGTGTCTGTGGGGTATGGTGTATGTGTGTGGGGGTATGATGTGTGTGGGGGTATGGTGTGTGTCTGTGGGGTATGGTGTATGTGTGTGGGGGAATGATGTGTGTGGGGGGTATGGTGTGTGTGTGGGGGGTATGGTGTGTGGGGAGGGGGTATGGTGTGTGTGTGGGTGTCTGTCGCAAACATCTGGAGGACAGTCCTGCTATATGCTGTGAAAGTAAGACTTCTGTGTGTTGGTGTGTGTGTTTGGTTTTGGGTATGTGTGTGGGGGGGGGGTATGGTGTGCATGTGGGGGGGGGTATGGTGTGTGTGTGGGTGTGTCTGTCGCAAACATCTGGAGGACAGTCCTGCTATATGCTGTGAAAGTAAGATTATTTTCTGTGTGTTGGTGTAAGTGTTTGGTTTTGGGTACGTGTGTAGGGTGAGGTGAGAAACACAAAGTGGGGGGTGGGATGGGTTTCGGAAAGAGACAGAGGGGAGAGAGGGGGGAGAGTTCCTTCCTTCTGACCTACGCTTTGAAAGTAAGATGTTTGGTTTTGGGTACGTGTGTGCTGGGTGAGTTGAGAGAGAGAAGAAATGAAAGGGGGGGGGGGGGGGGGAGTGCAGAAAGAGCGAGAGGGGAGGCGGGGAATTCTAATTTATGCTGTGAAAGTAAGATTTCTGTGTGTTGGTGTATATGTTTAGTTTTGGGTAGGTGTGGGTGGGGTAAGGTGAAAGAGCTAGAGGCAGTGGGGGAGGGGGGGTGCGGAAAGAGAGAGAGAAGGGAGGGGGAGAGAGAGAGTTCTGACTTATGCTGAGGGGGGGGGGGGGGGGGGGTGGTTGTGCAGAAAGAGAGTTCTGACATACGCTGTGAAAGTGTGTGTGTGTGTGTGCATGTTTGTGTGTGTGTGTAACAGAGGGAGAGACAAAGAAGAGAGAGAGAGAGAGAGAGAGAGAGAGAGAGAGAGAGAGAGAGAGAGAGAGAGAGAGAGAGAGAGAGAGAGAGAGAGAGAGAGAGAGAGAGAGAGAGAGAGAGAGAGAGAGAGAGAGAGAGAGAGAGAGAGAGAGAGAGAGAGAGAGAGAGAGAGAGAGAGAGAGAGAGAGAGAGAGAGAGAGAGAGAGAGAGAGAGAGAGAGAGAGAGAGAGAGAGAGATGCTTCTATTAAGTTTTTTCTCTGTTGGTTTATGACTTTCTGTGTGTCTGTATGTTCATGAGAGAAGGGGAGCGGTGTTTGTATGTGGAGTGTGCCCCCCCCCCCCCCCATACAAGTCATGCAAATGTAACTAACTATGGTGATTTTTGGATCATCAAATAACGCTCAAAAAGGGAACATATATATATATATCTAACCGTAAATGCACAGAAATAAAGATTTAAATTGATGATGTTTGTTCATGTTCATGAATATTCTGGTTAAAAACCAGTCTTTGGTTTCAAAAGACAACAGATGTAATCTCAGATAGTGTGAAGCATTACTGAGGAATCACATTTACTCGCAATACTACGGCAATGATTTCGACAGCGCCAGAGAATCATTTAAGCATGCATATATTTTCTTCAGCTGGAAGGGGCTCCGATTCAGTCAGTGAATTTCACGCTTGGATTGCTTCACACGTCTGGGTGGTTTTGGGTCCAGGAAGATTATCTTCTGCACACTCCAAATTGTTGAATACATTTTTTATTTATTTATTTTTTTACACAAACATTTCTTGTTTTTTGATTGTGAATGATTAGCACACATGTCTGTGTATTTGTGTCTGTTTCAGTCTGTGAATATTATGCACACCTGGACTGTCAGGACTTTGTGGTCAGTGACTGCATGGAATGTTCCACGTACAATCCCAACAGAGAGCGGGTGGGAGACCTTCCTGCACAGGGGGAGAGGGAGCGATGCGTACGTAACATTTTGCAACATCTAATTACGTTACAATACAATTCTTTTCTTGCCCTTTGCATACGTGTGTGTTTACTTGCTCTAGCGAATGTTGTTTTTTTTTTGTTTTGTTCTCAGGGTAATATAATGCAATATCACTAATGGTAACTTGTGTGATTGCAGGGTAGCATAGTGCAATATCACTACTGATGAAATGGTAACTTGTGTGATTGCAGGGTGGCATAGTGCAATATCACCACTGGCGAGAGGGAAACCTGCCCCCAAACTCCAAGTGTGTCTCGTGCAAAAAGACCTGCTGGTCGTCGGAATGTCTGGCGGGCATGCGATGCGAGTGGTGTGGAGTCACTGTGAGTTTGCATTTTTTTCTTTTTCAACATATTTAAACACGTTTTGAATGCAAAACAACACAAACATACAGACATCAGATGATCTGTTAAAACAGTGGTGTGAAGTCACCGTGAGTTTGCAATTCTTTTTTATTTATTTTTTTTTTTCTCAAGACTTTTAATCAAGTTTTAAATACAATACAACACAAACATACAGATATCAGATGATCTGTTACAACGAGAAAACGTCATATGTAATAAACAATCTAAGATAACAATTAAGACCAAAAAACTTAAATATTGACAACTAGAAGAGGTTGAAATTCTTATTTGTTTGTTTGCCAACCAAAAAAGTTCTAGTGTTAGGAGAACAAAATAGAGGGTCCTTCTGGAATTTTAAACATTGAATTTTCTTTCCTTGGCCTTGATAAACTAGAGGGTTGTTGGTGGAATTGGAAACATTTAATTTTGTTCTTGGCCTTAGGCCAAAGAAAATAAATAGTCTGTTTACGGTAACCCGACCGACCCTATTTTTTTCGCGCGACCCTAGACTTTTTTTTGGCATTTGGGGGAGGGGGGGGGGGGGGGGAAAGAAGAAAAAAAAAAGCAAAATAACGTAAAAATATGTTTTTTTGTAAAAGAAAAAAAAAGAAAAAAAATCCCGATCTACCGACCCTATTTTTTTGGCCTATGTTACCGTAAACAGACCTATTTTTTTTTGGCCTTATCAAATATGCACTGTGTTGGCAGGCTCACGCCACGTGCTACAAGACCCTGCCTGTGGAGTGCAAGTTCGGCACCTTGCGGGAAATCATGCTGCCCCCCTGCTGCCTGACCATACCCCGCATGGACGTTCCCATGGAAACCATCCTCGGCATCAACCGCAAACCCAGTCAGTCACCGTTTTGTGGATTTGTTGTTGTTGGAAGTTGTTTAAGGAGTGGAGGATCAGACGTTTTTGTATGGGTTTGGGATGGGTAGGGAATACAATCTGAGAGAATCTGATCTTAAGAAGGGGGTAGTCTTGAAATGGGGGTATATTAATTATTTACAAAGGCTATAAACATGGGTGCAACTCTTCCGTCTGAGACGGAATTTCCGTTTTTCTGACGTGGCTGCAGACGGAAAATCCGTTTTTTCAAAAATCCGAAGCGAAAAAAAAAGGGAGAGAAGCGTACAGAACAGTGCAGTCAGAAACGTGTTTCGGTTCTGCAGATCGGATATGGCACTCTTCTTTGAAAGAAGTCCGTAAAAGTAAGCCCGTGTGTGAACCCCGTAGTGCAGTTGTCGGCCATTGTTTTCTGCTTGGCGCGAGTTTGCGATTCGTGTGATTTACACTTGATCTCATCAAAATGCCGTTTCTCAAAGAAGACGAACCGACGCGTACTATCGATTCATCTGTTAACAAATGGAGGTGGACGTGGCTGAACGAAACGGACAGCCAAAACAACCAACACCGAATTTGGTGCCGGAAAATTGATCGGCCTGGAGTCACTGTGTTTTTGCATGATCTGCAACAAAGACATAAAATACGGTTCAAACGGCAAGAAAAAACTGAGCGAGCGAACAGACCAGTACATCAGAAAGGGGGTGTTAAAAATCAAGGGTCTGCCAAACCCGGCAAATGCCGTTGGGTAATGTGTTATGTGTTAATGTGGCGACGATAGCCACTATTATTAACAAGTGGCTCTATCCCATCTATCCCCCTTTCCCCGTCGTGATATAACCTTCGTGGTTGAAAACGACGTTAAACACCAAATAAAGAAAGTAAAGAATTGGCTCCTGCAACGTAACATATCCAGATACTGGCTACAATATTCAATATATATATCAGTTCTGCTCCCAGCTCTGCCAGAATTCACATACAACTTCCAGCCATAATGATGATGGTAGTTACAGTCAAGAAGCCATCTGCAGTGGTTTGGTTTGGTTGGTTGTACAGTCAATGTGTAAATATATACTCAAACAGATAAACATTTTAATTTGTTCGATTCTTCGAAATGGATAGTTGTATCGCCTGCATTGGGATAGACTGCTGTCACTCATACTGGATCTCTCCTCAAGCTCATAATAATATAGACACAAGTGTGTGCTATTTTGCTATGTAGTAAAAGGTGAGCTTTTTCTGTTTTCTTGTGCAGCATGTGTTCTAAAACTATTTGTTTTAATTACAGTTGAGTAAGAGTTGTAAACATTATGCCTGATGGCTCATGTACATACAATTACATGATACATGATTTTATTGCCATTTTTGTGTGTTAATCTACGTATTAATCTCCCTGTCAGCTTGAAGGAGAGGCCTTCAAATACCCTTAAAGTTGTACATTTTGCTCTGCTAACAGTTGTACATTTTGCTCTGTACCCAGCCAGGGGCCGCCAAGGCCCCTGGACCCCGGCCTTTTCATTTTTTTCATTTTTCAGCAGTTGCACCCATGTATAAACAGTAAGTCTGAGAAAAGAGGGTCTTAAAAGCGGGGGGGGGGGGGGGGGGGGGGGGGAGGGAGTCTTGATTTTAAAGGGGGGGTTCCACTCTAGACGAATTCTGAAAATAACTCAGGATGGGATGGGTTGTGGAAGAGTGAATGCCCTTGTTTTTACTGGGACAAACATTGGAAGGGCCAATCACTAGCCAGGGTAATATTTCAAACAGGTGCATGTGTGAATTTATTTGTCTGAGAAAAAGCAAGGGTGTTCACTCTTTTACAATCCATACAATCCTGGCTGAGTTATTTCCACAAAATCGTCTATTGGGGTTGGTGAGAGGGGGGGGGGGGGGATGTGTGGATAGAGGGGGTGAAGGAGAGAGGGTCTCTCCTTTTGCCTTAGAGAGAGAGACAGAGACAGAGAGAGAGACAGAGACAGAGAGGGAGAGACAGAGAGAGAGAGAGAGAGAGAGAGTAGGGACAGAGAGAGACAGAGAGAGAGAGGGACAGAGACAGAGAGAGAGACAGAGACAGAGAGAGTAGGGACAGAGAGAGAGAGAGAGGGGGGGACAGAGAGAGAGAGACAGAGAGGGAGAGAGGGAGAGAGAGAGAGAGAGAGAGAGAGAGAGAGAGAGAGAGAGAGAGATTTGGAATGGAGTAGCAGGTTGTAACTCACAGACAATCCTAATCTGTTATTTGCAAAGCCAATAACTAACAAACTTGCATTATTTTTTTCCATTTCCGCTCTCTCCCGTGGGATATTTTCTGCAGCTTTCCCAGGTAAGAACCATTCAATTACACGCTTGTTGTTTTCTGAATTAAAGTCACATGAAACTGATGTTAGAACTCAGCTTATTTTCTATATTTTTAGTTTTATGTCTGGTGATCTGAGGCTCATACTGAATATTTTACAGAGATGGCTGACAGAATATCTTAGGGGTTGGAATCTTTTTCTTGAAGTTCTTGATAGATTTTTGTTCTAAAAATAAGAAAGAAGGAAAGCAAATCTTACTATGGTTCTCAGCAACTGTCTTCATATTGAGAACAGGTTTATTATTTGTAAAGGAAACAATAATAGACTTGGCTTGAATATAGAATTTCATGTATATCCTGGAAAAAAACATTTTTGAGAAAGAGAAAATGATGGTTCCTGTTTAATTTTGTGTTTAGTTTCTAGAGATGAATTGTTTTTTCTCATTTAGATTCGCTTATGGTCTGTGACAATTTTAATGCAGCAAGGTTGTATTAGATTCCCGTGTATGTAAGCTTTTGGATTTAGAAAAAAGGTATACCAGAAAGAAACTATAAGTCTTTGGAGTTATTTTATTTTACCAAAAAATTCTTAGCTTTCTGTTGAGTTCTGAGATTATAACATTGGCTTTTATACATGTGCATGTCCTGTTGTGAGGGTGATCAAAACTGGAGGTTTAACATTCTTTAGGTAGAAGTTGCTTGATTTGCCTAACAAAGAAGGAGTTAAAAAAAGGAAAAAAAAGAAAAGAAAAGAGATAGCGTAGGTCGGTTGCAACAAATGAATGAAGCATGGCTTTCATGCGACTTCTTAACATTTATGCTATGATTGATGGAAGCATGGCTTTCATGCGACTTCTTAACATTTATGCTATGATTGATGGAAGCATGGCTTTCATGCGACTTCTTAACATTTATGCTATGATTGATGGAAGCATGGCTTTCATGCGACTTCTTAACATTTATGCTATGATTGATGGAAGCATGGCTTTTGTGATTAGAATTAGTTCCCTTTCAGTTGGCTTTCACTTTTCAGGAACAGTCTGGTGTGTCTGCTATAGATTAGAAGACAAAATATCCCTGTTTATTTTTTGTCCAAGTATTCAAGGAAAGTGAAATGCAAGTCGTATTCTTCCTGAGAACGGTCTAGCTCTTGAGATTTGTCTGACCCTTTGAGTTTTTTGTGGGTGTTTTTCCTGCTTGAAATCGAAGAATACATTTACCCAACTCATGCCTTCATTTATTGCCTTTTTAATGGTAAACTTGTTTTGTTTGAACCAGAGCCCTGTTATGTAGTCGTTGATTTTACATTCATGTAGTTGCTGGTAGTCTGCATCAAGTCATGCTGCTGCGTTTGGTTAATATTTAGCTTTTCTTGGGTTAAGCATGAACAAGACAGAAGCTAGCTGACATGTTAAGGCTGCTGACGTAATACAGGAATTTCGGGACATAACCCTGTCAAGATTGTATAGGTTGTGAAAGAGTAAGAAACCTTTTTTTTCTCAGACAAACTTATGACACATGGTTCCAGTACACGTGTATGAGACACCCCCCCTCCTCAGTGACTGGCCTATAATACCACGTGTCATAAGTATGTATGAGACACACACCCTCCTTAGTGACTGGCCTATAATACCACGTGTCATAAGTATGTATGAGACACACCCCCTCCTCAGTGACTGGCCTATAATACCACGTGTCATAAGTATGTATGAGACACACCCCCTCCTCAGTGACTGGCCTATAATACCATGTCTCATAAGTATGTATGAGACACACCCCTCCTTAGTGACTGGCCTATAATACCACGTGTCATAAGTATGTATGAGACACCCCCCCCCCCCTCAGTGACTGGCCTATAATACCACGTGTCATAAGTATGTATGAGACACACCCCTCCTTAGTGACTGGCCTATAATACCATGTGTCATAAGTATGTATGAGACACACCCCTCCTTAGTGACTGGCCTATAATACCACGTGTCATAAGTATGTATGAGACACACCCCTCCTTAGTGACTGGCCTATAATACCACGTGTCATAAGTATGTATGAGACACACCCCTCCTTAGTGACTGGCCTATAATACCATGTGTCATAAGTATGTATGAGACACACCCCCTCCTTAGTGACTGGCCTATAATACCACGTGTCATAAGTATGTATGAGACACACCCCCTCCTTAGTGACTGGCCTATAATACCACGTGTCATAAGTATGTATGAGACACACACCCTCCTTAGTGACTGGCCTATAATACCACGTGTCATAAGTATGTATGAGACACACACCCTCCTTAGTGACTGGCCTATAATACCACGTGTCATAAGTATGTATGAGACACACCCCTCCTTAGTGACTGGCCTATAATACCATGTGTCATAAGTATGTATGAGACACACCCCTCCTTAGTGACTGGCCTATAATACCACATGTCATAAGTATGTATGAGACACACCCCTCCTTAGTGACTGGCCTATAATACCACGTGTCATAAGTATGTATGAGAAAAGGCAAGGGCATTCACTCTTTCAAACCCATGCAAACCTGACAGAGTTATTTCCCGAATTTGTCTATTGCCTGACCAGCCAAGAACCTTAGCCCTGAGTGTGCCTATAGGACTGGTAACTTTCACAATCTAAGCCCGCTTCTACGGTAATTATGTTGTTGTGTAGTACAGTTAGCATTTACTAGTACATAAACCGTTAAAAAAACAAAACATCAAAAGCTGACATGTAGGCTTCCAAAGTAATTTTAGTTGCTGCTAGTCTGCATCTAGTAATACTGTTGATTAGTACCTGTAGTTAGCTTTGTGCTAGTAAAGCATGAACAAAAGAACACCCAAAGCTGACATGTAGATGTTTTAAAGTAATTTTATGTTCGTTTAGTTGCTGGTAGTTTGCATCTACATGTAGTCATACAGTTGCTTAGTAGTAAGCTTTCCACTAGTAGAGCATGAAAACAAAATACAAAACCCCACCCAAAGCTGAAGTTCAGGCATGCCAAAGTAATTTTACGTTCGTTATTTTGCTGGTAGTTTGCATCTAGCTTATACTGCTTGTAAAGCATGACAAAAACCCACAACCGAAGCTGGCATTTAGGCTTCCAACAAAATTGTATATTTGTTTAGTTGTTGCTAGCCTGTATCTAGTTATACAGTTGCTTAGTAGTAAGCTTTCTGCTGATAAAGCATGCACAAAAAATCCCACAAGAAACAACACCCAAAGCTGATATGTTGAAGGTACAAAGCAATTTACGTTTGTTTAGTTGCTGGTAGTTTGCATCTAGTTATACAGTTTCTTAGTAGTAAGCTCTCTGCTAGTAAAGCATGAACAACAAAAACCTCAAGCTGACATGTGGTAAGCTTTTGCTAGTAAAGCATGAACAAATCACTGAATCTGACATGTAGTAAGCTTTCTGCTAGTAAAGCATGAAAAAATCCCTGAAGCTGACATGTAGTAAGCTTTCTGCTAGTAAAGCATGAAAAAATCCCTGAAGCTGACATGTAGTAAGCTTTCTGCTAGTAAAGCATGAAAAAATCCCTGAAGCTGACATGTAGTAAGCTTTCTGCTAGTAAAGCATGAACAAATCCCTGAAGCTGACATGTAGTAAGCTTTCTGCTAGTAAAGCATAAAAAAATCCCTGAAGCTGACATGTAGTAAGCTTTCTGCTAGTAAAGCATGACATGTACAGTAGTTTGCAAAAAACAATTGCATGACCAGCTTCTTGGTGTGCTGCCTTGGCCTGTGTGTCGTCTGCTCTTGCATGTGGATGTTTGGAGTAATGGCCCCTGTTTTGACCCCCCCAGCTCGCACAGTTTCAGAGGAGTGGTCGTCTAGCGGCGATTCCAAGACAGAGGACGAGGAAAAGGAGCGGAGGTCGCCGCGCGAGAGAGATGGACGGGACAAAGACAAAGACACTGATTGTGAGTGATGCAGAGTCGATTTTGTGTTCATCTTCCAAATGACAATTTACACCCATTTAAAGAATGAACATTTTGGTCCCCCTAAGACTGCCTAAATGGCGGGGTTAAAATGGTCAAACATGTAAAAACCCATGCGTGCAAAAAAACATGAGTGTAAGTGGGAGTTTCAGCCCATGAATGAAGAGGAAGTCTGGTTTTTTTGGTTGTCTTCCAAATGACAATTCACACCGGGGCGGGGATGTAGCTCAGTCGGTAGCGCGCTGGATTTGTATCCAGTTGGCCGCTGTCAGCGTGAGTTCGTCCCCACGTTCGGCGAGAGATTTATTTCTCAGAGTCAACTTTGTGTGCAGACTCTCCTCGGTGTCCGAACACCCCCGTGTGTACACGCAAGCACAAGACCAAGTGCGCACGAAAAAGATCCTGTAATCCATGTCAGAGTTCGGTGGGTTATAGAAACACGAAAATACCCAGCATGCTTCCTCCGAAAGCGGCGTATGGCTGCCTAAATGGCGGGGTAAAATCGGTCATACACGTAAAAGCCGTGGGAGTTTCAGCCCATGAACGAACAAACAAACAAACAATTCACACCCACTAAAAGAGTGAACATTTTGGGATTCAATCAGTGTGATGATGAACCTCAAACGTCTCTAAGACAGGCGTAATGGTCAAGTGGTTAAGGCGCCGGCCTCCCATGCAGGGTCTCCCATGCTGAAGGTTGAGTGTTCAAATCCCGGCTGTACCTGGTGGGTTAAGGATGGAGATTTTTTCAATCTCCCAGGTTAACTTATGTGCAGACCTGCAGCCTTATCCCCTTTCGTGTGTCCATGCAGGCACAAGACCAAGTGCGCCAGGTAAAGATCCTGTCATCCATTTCAGAGTTCATGGGTTATAAATGCACAATAAAACACCCAGCAGGTATCCCCGAAAATGGAATATGGCTGCCTAAATGGCTTGGAAACACAAGACTTGCACGGAAAGCCCCATGTGGAGTTGCTGCCCATGAAAACTGAGGAGGAAGAAGAGTGTTTTGGGGGGTATTTTTCAAATGACAATTCACATACTCAAAGAGAAAACATTTGTGGATTTATTCAGTGTGATGATGAACCTCAAACGGGCCAAAATCAGGCCATTACTTTATTTTTTTATGATTTTGGAATTAAATTGCAGCTGCTGTTTGTTTAAAAGAATTGGGTAGGTCTTAGTGGAGTGTTGTTATTCCCTCCCCTTGTCTTTGAAGGGGGGAGTGTTGTTATTCCCTCCCCTTGTCTTTGAAGGGGGGTGTTGTTATTCCCTCCCCTTGTCTTTGAAGGGGGGAGTGTTGTTATTCCCTCCCCTTGTCTTTGAAGGGGGATCCACTGTAATGCATGATGAAAGGTGAGTCGTATAAGCATTTGGTACCGGCACGGTTGGCCTAGTGGTAAGGCGTCCGCCCCGTGATCGGGAGGTCGTGGGTTCGAACCCCGGACGGGTCATACCTAAGACTTTAAAATTGGCAATCTAGTGGCTGCTCCGCCTGGCGTCTGGCATTATGGGGTTAGTGCTAGGACTGGTTGGTCCGGTGTCAGAATAATGTGACTGGGTGAGACATGAAGCCTGTGCTGCGACTTCTGTCTTGTGTGTGCAGGCATGGTACTCTTCTGCCGATCGGCGGAAATCCGCCGAAAACAAAAATCCAAAAAAAATAAATAAATAAAAAAAAATAAAAAAATAAAAATAAAAAAATTAAAAAAAATTAAACATTTTTTTAAAAAAATCTGCTGATTGACTTGAGATTATTATTTTTTCTTACTCAAGCCTTGTTATCTTTCACTTATATCCCTCTCAGCTTCAAGGAGAGGGCACTAAACACATTTGAATTAGTAAAAAGTCGTAAGCTTCAGGGGGCGTTGCCCCCTGACCCCCACAAGGGGCGCTGCCCCTTGACTCCGCAAGGAGGCCTCAGCGGCCCCCTGGACCCCCGGCTTTATTTCAGCTGAAATTGCCATTCCTTCAGTACCATGCCTGGTGTGGCGCACGTTATATGTCAAAGCAGCACCGCCCTGATATGGCCCTTCGTGGTCGGCTGGGCGTTAAGCAAACAAACAAACAAAAATAAGCTTTTGGTTGTCTTGTTTCAGACGAGGTGGTGAGAGTGTTTGACGGCAATGCTTCCATGAAGAAACGACAGTACCGCACAATCACTGTTCCACGCAACGCCCCAGCTCACGTTTTACTGGTGAGTAAATAAATGCCTTCTCTCAGGAGAGAGGAAAAAATAATGTTCTCTAGATTCATCAGTGTATATAACCTGTTCACTGACTTGCTTGTACACTACTGAATCGTCTATACAGACCTGGGAACCCATTTTATTTTGCCGTATTTTGTACGCATGATTGTCTAGAATAGGATACAGAATCCGTTAGTCGCCTCTTATGACATACTGAGGAGCATCGGGTAAATTCTTCCCCCTAACCCGCGGGGGGTGGATGTTCAAATGCTGTGTGGAATACGCTCATTTGTTTGAATAGACACCAAGTTTGTTTGAGAATACTCCAAGTGTAAAACAGGGTTCCCAGGTCTGAAATGCCTTCTCTCAGGAGAGAGAACAATTTTTCTCTAGATTCATCAGAGTATATAACCTGTTCATGGACTTGCTTGTTCACGAGGGAATCGTCTATGATTTATACGTCACTCACTTACTCGCTTGCTGACCGTATTTTCGGGACTACAAGGCGCTTTGTTGTTATAGGCGCCGCCCCGACTTTTTATCTAAAACTAAGACAAATCCACACTATAGACACTTGTGGTGTAAGGCAAAGGAAGTAGAAAGTGTAAATATGTCAGTTGTGTGGCTGTATAAAGTAGAAATTGGACTTCATTTTGTGAAATATGTTTTTCAGTATTTTATGCTCTGTTTGTGTCCAGGAGGCAGCACTGAAGACATTCCACATATCGGACGATCCGAAGAACTACTATGTGTCCGAGATCTGTGAATCAGGTAAATTCTCTTTGATTTTAGCGTTTGCACTTTTACCCTTTGTTAAGGATTGTTCTCTAGTAAAGAAGATGAACGTTGAAATTAAAGGCACACAGTTCCTGTTGAAACGGTTAAGCTCACCGTCTCAGATCTGGCCAGGCATTTACATTTAACAAGACGATCCGTCCACTTGGTCGCATTCCACAAATAAACAGCCTGGGTTCTCTCTTGTGGTGAGTTGGACAGTTTTGATGGTTTAGTTTTTGTAATAGCCACCACCTTTTTTTTTAAAGAAATGAATTAATAAACAAGTCGCGTAAGGCGAAATTACTACATTTAGTCAAGCTGTGGGACTCGCAGAATGAAACTGAACGCACTTCATTTTTTCACAATGACCGTAGTCCGCCGCTCGTGCAAAACACAGTGAAACTGACAAGCCTGTTTAGCGCGGTAGTGGTTTCGCTGTGCTGCATAGCACGCTTTTCTGTACCTCTCTTCATTATAACTTTATGAGTGTGTTTTTCATCCAAACATCTTCTATATATATATACGACTTGTGTCTGTGTGTGTGTGTTCGCGATGCACGCCCAAGGTTCTCGATGGATCTGTTTCAAATTTGGTCACCATATTCAGGTACACCCTGGACACAACCTGGTCGATGAGATATTTCAACACGTGCTCTCAGCGCGCAGCGCTAAACCGATTTTGGTTTTTCTCTGGCTCCATTTCCAGTAACTCTTCCTGATCTTCTCCAGTGTTTTCAGCGTTTATCTCCCTTCCTTCGTGTGGCGTCAATCCATATTCCCGTTATACTATTTTTAGAAGGTCACTGCACGTTACTATTTTTAGAATGTCACTGTCCACAATGCTTTCATCCCGGCAAAGCCGGGTATTACTCTTCCTTATCTTCTCCAGTGTTTTGCGCGTTTATCTCCCTTCCTTCGTGCGGTGCGCCGGCAAAGCCGGGTATTCGGCTCTACTTCTTCCCGGCGAAGCCGTACCCGGCGAAGCGGGTATTCATCTAGTATCATATCTATATGTTTTTGGAATCGGGAACCGACAAGGAATAAGATGAAATTGTTTTTAAATCGATTTCGGACAATTAATTTTGATCATAATTTTTATATTTTTAATTTTTGGAGCTTGTTTTTAATCCGAATATAACATATTTATATGTTTTTGGAATAAAAAAATGATGAAGAATAAGATAAACGTAATTTTGGATCGTTTTATAAAAAATAAAATGTAATTACCATTTTCACATTTTTAATGACCAAAGTCATTAATTAAT